>NC_088346.1:29200000-29335000 GCF_036884655.1 Musa acuminata AAA Group
GTCAAAAGATAATACTACAGCTATAGTGTATGGTGATGATTATTTGATTTTGTTTCTTGATGATATTTTTTCTTGTGTGTGTCGGGATCTTGAGTGGGTGATTGATACAGGTGCTTCTTATCATGCTATATCATGGAGGGAGATTTTTACTACTTATAGGTTTGAAAATTTTTGTATTATCAAGATGGGCAACTATAGCATGACAGATATCATTGGCATGGATGATATTCACATAAAGACCAATCTTGGCTGCAAGTTGGTGCTTAAGGATATGGGACATGTGGTTGACTTGAGGCTAAATTTAATTTTAGTTGGAAGGCTAGATGATGAAGACTATGATAGTAGATTTCATAGAGGGCAATAAAAGCTCAGTAAGGGTTCTCTTATTATAGCGAGCGGAAAAAAAAGTCACACCTTATATAGGTTACAGGCCAAACCTTATGGTGAGTAGTTGAATGCTACAAAGAAAGACTTCAGTATAAAGTTGTGGCATAGGTGATTGGGACACATGAGCGAAAAGAGATTGCAAGCTCTTTTCAAGAGAGAGATATTGCTAGACCTCAAAGGTACACGTTTAAAATCTTGTATCGATTGTTTGGATGGTAAACAACATAGAGTTTCATTTGCTAGTCCTGTTTTATCTTGAAAAATACATGCCTTAGACCATGTTTATACATATGTATGTGGTCCTTTAAGGACAAAACCTTCTAGTGGATCTGTTAATGTTTCTGGTATCAGTGGTACACTTTATTTTGACACTTTTATAGATGATTTATCTAGGAAAATTTGGAACTATACTGTGAAGACCAAAGATCAAGTTATTAATATCTTCAAAGAGTTTCATGCTATAGTTGAAAGGGAGATAAAAAGACAATTGAAATACATAAGATCAGATAATGGTGGTGAGTACGCAAGATTGTTTAATGATTATTGCAGGTCACATCATATTCAACATGAGATGACAGTTCCTAGTACACCTCAATATAATTCTATTATAGAGAGGATAAACCGCACCATCATGGAAAAGATCAGACAT
This sequence comes from Musa acuminata AAA Group, assembly GCF_036884655.1. Classification (NCBI taxonomy): domain Eukaryota; kingdom Viridiplantae; phylum Streptophyta; class Magnoliopsida; order Zingiberales; family Musaceae; genus Musa; species Musa acuminata. The sequence continues at coordinate 29,201,037 of NC_088346.1, forward strand.
ATGCTTTCACAGGCCAAGCTACCCAAAAAGTTTTGGGATGAGACTTTGAGGATTGTAGTTGATGTGATCAACTTGTCATCATGTACAACCCTAGATAGTAATGTTGTAGAGCATGTATGATCAGGGAAATATATTTTTTATAAGCATTTGAGAGTGTTTGATTGTCGTGCATTTGCACATGTTCCAAACAATAAGAGGTCTAAGTTGGATGAAAGATGGTGTAGAGCCTAAGGTTGATTTACTTGCATGACATGTTGAGCAAGAAGAAGTTGGGGAGCAACTTCCCGTAGAACCTCAGTTGAGAAGATCTTCTAGACAACGTCAACCTTCCAGAAGATACTCTACATATGAGTATTGTTGAATCTCGGATTTTGATGATGAAACTAATTGATTGTGTTTAGATGTTTAACTGCATTTTGAGTGATGCAGGTCTGCTCGATCAGGATTAGACAGTTAACGCAAGAGGAATTGACGTTGCGCCGGAGGAGATCACGTTAGGATATTGGATGGCAGAAGGCTTCGGACGTCGGGCATCGGACCAAGAGCGGAATTGCACCAAGGATATCGGGGTTGCGGAGGTCAACCGCCGATTGGGCAACAAGCCGCAAGAGAGGACGATGCGCTGAAGAATCGGACGAAGCGCCAACCAATGACATGCCGGGCAACGTAATGTCGATTCGCGTTGTAATAACTATCTAGATCGGAGTAGAGTTTTGGCTTGCTGTGCAGGATTAACTACGATAACGATGAAGACATAAAGCGAAACAAAGTGCGGAGTCAAGCACGAAGTATTCATTAGGAGTTCAAGAGTTCGACGGAAGTCCGAAGGTTCGTCGGGAATGCTGCCGGAACTAGCCGAGAATGAGTAGGGAGCTTGCCGAAGGGATTTTCGGAAGCTCGCCGGAAGGTTCGTTGGAAGTTCGCGGAGCTCGCCGAGAAAGATCGGAGCTTGCCGAAGAAGCTCGTTGGAACTTGCCAAGATCAAATCGTGAAGTCTAGGAGCTTTCCGGGAGTCCGCAGAATGGTTTCCGAGAGTTTATCGGAAGACCGTCGGAAGTTCGTCGGAAGCTCGCTAGAAGAAGTCTTGACTTACGAACTTTGTAATAGCTTAGAAAATGTCTTTAAATTCGTAGTTAGCATGTTAATTAGGGTTAGGATTAGGTATTAATCCTATAACCTAAGTAGGGGCCAATTGGGCCCAAGTTCGGATTAGTTTGGGCCAAGATTGAAGCCAAACTAAGTAGGCTGAAAACACTGTAGACGGGCTGAAAATACTGTAGGCGGTAGCACCGCCTGGGCTGGGTGGTGGCACCGCCCAGCACTATCAGCTTTTGACAAGTGACAGGCGGTGGCACCGCCAGCATCGGGAACCCAACGAGAATTCAAATTTTGGAGCCCAAATTTGAATCCTCTTGGGGCCTATAAATACCCCTCTATTCTCAGCTGAGAATAGAACTTTTGAGCAGCAAGAGTTTGAAAGAAAGGTCTTAGAAAAGTTTTAGCTTGTCTTCTTTTCAATTTGCTAGTGTTCACCTCATCTCTTCTCGAAAATCTGTAAGAGAGTGAACCGCTTGTAAAAGAGTTGTAAGAGGGGTATTTACCCTTCCATTTCAAGAGATTTGCTAGTGGAAGGTGGGAGCCTCATCGAAGAGGGGCCTCGCAAGTGGAGTAGGTCATTTGACCGAACCACTCTAAAATCGGCGTGATTCTTGGTTTGCATTTCATTATTGCTATTTACATTATTGCAAACCTTCTTATATGCTTTAAGTTCCTTATTACTTTTGCTGCGCATATTTAAGAATACGCTTTCAAGATTAAGCTTTTCAAGTTCCGTTCTTATCGTACGAAAGATTTTCTAAAACCGAAGTTTTAATCCACTGCACTAATTCACCCCCCCCTCTTAGTGCCGCTCCGATCCTAACAAGTATGTGATGCTTACTAATGCAAGTGAACCAGAGAGTTACCAGGAAGCAAGTGAAAGTGAGTTGAAAAAGAAGTGGTTAGCTAATATGTAGGAAGAGATGGATGCTCCACAAAAGAACCACACTTATGATTTGGTGAAACTACCAAAGGAAATGAAGGCCTTGAAGAACAAGTGAGTTTTCATGTTGAAGACTCAAGAATATTGTTCTTAACCAAAGTACAAAGCTAGATTGGTTGTGAAAAGCTTTAGTCAAAAGAAAGGTATTGATTTTGATGAGATTTTTTCTCCTGTTGTTAAAATATCTTCTATTCGTATTACTCTTGGTATTGCTACTAGCCAAGACTTGGAGGTTGAATAGTTAGATATGAAGACAACTTTCCTTCATGGTGATTTGGATGAGCAAATTTATATAGAGCAACCAGAAGGCTTCAAAGTCAAAGGTAAAGAGAACTTTGTCTGCAAGTTAAGAAATAGCATGTATGGGTTGAAGCAAGCTCCAAGACAGTGGTATAGAAAGTTTGATTCATTTATGACTGAAAATAGATACAAAAGAACAGCTTCAGATCATTGTGTGTACATGAAATGGTTTAGGAAGAATTTTAATATTCTCTTACTTTATGTTGATGACATGCTTAACCTTGGGAAAGATATATTTAAAATTGATAGGTTGAAGAAGGAACTGAGTGAGTTTTTTGCAATGAAGGACATGGGGCCAACAAAGCAAATACTAGGCATGCAGATTTTTCGTGATAGAGAAAATTAGAAGATTTGGTTATCACAGGAGAAATACATCGAGAAGGTATTAGAAAGGTTTAGTATGAGCAATGCAAAGCCAGTTGGTTCTCCTCTTGTAGGTCACTTCAAGTTGTGCTCAGAATAGAGTCCATCAAGTGATGAGGAGACGGAGAAAATACAAAAGGTTCCTTAGCTTCAGTAGTTAGAAGTTTAATGTACATGATGGTATGTACAAGGTCGGACATCGTATATGCAGTGGGTGTTACTAGCAGATTTCTTGCAAATCCAAGTAAATAGCATTAGGCAGTAGTGAAGTGGATCTTTGAATATCTCAAAGGAAGCTCTAAGGTTTGTTTAAGCTTTGGAGGTGGACCACCTATGTTGATAGGTTACACAGATGGAGATATGACAAGAGATATAGATACAAGGAAATCAACATCAGGTTTTATACTTACTTTTTTAGGGGGAACTGTGTCATGGCACTCTAGATTACAAAGGTATATTGCTCTCTCCACCATAGAGGCAGGTTTGCAAAGAAATGTTATGGATAAAAGAATTTTTAGGGGCTGAAACAAGAAAACTATGTGGTGAATTGTGATAGCCAGAGTGTCATCCATTTGTGTAAAAACCCAACTTTTCATTCCAAGTCAAAGCATATAGATGTCAGATATAACTGGATTCAAAATGTACTTGAAGAGAAGCAAATGCAACTTTAGAAAATTTACACAGATGACAATAGAGCAGATATGTTGACAAATACCTTACCAAAAGAAAGATAGGAGATATGTCGATAGCTGGTCGGCATGACTTTACATTGAGAAGTCATAGGACAACCTCCCTTATAGGCTAAAGGGGGAGGTTTGTGGGATGACAATCCATAAGTTCGGCCCATAGTGGGCTTTAACAGCCCATAACACACCCTCTTTCAAGTAAAACCCTAGATCTAATAAGGGGGGTGTGGTGGCTGTGAAAATAGGGACAAAAAAACTATAGCAACAAGACATTAAATTGCAGCAACATCTTGATTAAAAAAAGAGTAGAAAATGACAGAAAAAAATAAGAGAAAGAAAGGGAAGAAGACAAGGACAACGCAGAGAGATTGTTCTCAATCATCTAGGTAGTATTCTCATCTCAAGTTAGATTAGATCTATAGTAGATTCTTATTGTGATTACTTGGAGAGAATTTAGATATTGTGCATAGTAACGTAATCCTTATATCCTAGTTATTCTTTTGAGATTGTTACTTGGGTTTTGGGCAAAAGACTCTGAGATTTATATATTAATTATTCTTATAGTAGATTATTTCTGATTTGCCTCATGATTTTTACCCTTCACGTTAAAGAGATTTTTTACATAAATCTTAGTGTTCTATTTTATTGTGATTTTCATTTAATTCCGCTGCCTGTTATGGTCTGCTAGTATTTATTCATATACAAAAGTTTTTTTCTCTTTATATCCCAACAACAAGCAATAAGATAACTCTTTCTTAGGAGGAAGGGTGGCCTGAGGACCTTGTTTTATGGATTGATTTTGAAGTCAGATATAATCCATCATATTATAAAGAGAGAAATTTCACTTTTACTTTTACAAAATTGATTTTATCTTGGGATTATATGAACCCCTTATGAGTTGTATATATCCTTTGCAGAATTTTGCATGGAAAATGGGTTAATATTACCTTCTAATATGCTTTGTAAACTATGAGCTTTGCACGCCTATGTTAATTAAAAATGTTACCTTATAACTTAGTTGTTCCTCTCCTAACTTGGATACTAATACAGGTAGAGGCAGCTGCTTTGCTGATGGCCCTCACCTCCTAATCAAGCTGAGTGCATTCACAACTCTTTCCGTTTTTTGTAATCCTTTTTCAAACTTTGATGTCAATGCCGGCACCGGTCACTCTTGTGTGGACGGGAATAACACTATTATCAATGAAGGAAGCAATATACATCAAGCCTCCACCTTAGTGCTAGGCTATTTGGGATGCTCTTTACAAAGTCTTTTACTTGAACTTTCATAATATCATAGACAAATTTGATTCTTTAGAGATTGTGTTGATTTGTGATAGATCTACCCCTGCCCCTTGCTACTTGCGAAATATCTGCAAACATATACTTAAAACTGGTGTAATATATGCATACATTATTATTATTATTATTATTATTATTATTATTATTATTATTCATGTTAACATGTTGGACAATTCTATAGCTCAAAACTTGACTTTTTTTTTATTCCTCTTCGGAGAGAAATTTTATAATTTTGGGGACGGACAATGTCCCAATTACTTAATTGATAGTTGATCTTTTTTTTTAATTGTGTTGTCAAAAAGAAGACGGAGTCTCAAAATTCATCTCCGACATAATGCAAAATGGATCGGAACTCCCAAATCATACAGCTTGAGGGATGGCACTAGAATGAGATGGTAGAAACTTTTACTCAAAGTGTGCCCATTTCATTGCTCAAAAACTAGATTTTTCCTTTTTTTATGGTCGTCCCTGATCTCCGGCCTGAGTTAAGCAAATATAGTAACCCTCGATACGTAGTTTGGAAAAAATGACATTATCACATATAATGTTAGTGGTATATGAGTAATTATATTTGTAAGACAGTAAAAAGAATTCCTTATGTGAAATTATCCCGACTAGTTTCTTCAGGAGGCAGGAGTAACAGGGTGTGCACTACGAGTCCGATATGTATTGGCCTTCTTCTCATACGTTCATAATGTTGGGAAGATTGATGAGAATGTTTTCTTCAACAAAGTTAATGTTGGGTAAAATTATTATAGCATAATATTTTTTTTCCCTCTTTATATATTAAAATGGGTTCTTCATCAAAATATTAATTTATTATCAATAATAAATATTAATCAGAGCAGCATAAATAGTATAACAATAAATCAATCATAAAGTAAGACACTAAAATTTTTACATGAAAAACTCAATACGAAAAATATCACAAGACCATAGTCTACTTCAAACTTCCACTATCACCAATAATGATAACAGGTTTATAGTAAATCTTCTTCAGAATAATCAGAGGATCACAATAACATCAAGAATACAGATCTTGGCTCAACATTAATATATCATCATCACCATAGATGGATTTCATAAAAAGAAAATTTTATGTCTCACAAAGTGGGTATAGCAGGAAAGCACCTTAGAGAGGATAAACTGTAGATTGGTACTATTAAGATTATAGAGCTTATTACAAGGATTCTTTATATAAAACTTAAGCCAAAACCAACAAAGTTTAGCCGCTTGATCTTCTTGCAAAAGCCCCCAAAACCTTAATTTTTTCTCTCCTTTTCTCTCTTTGTTCATTTTCTTCACGCCGTCAATGTTAGCCGCATGCCTTAGCTGCCCTCCTCACATTGCACACACCACCTTTTTTTTTTTTTTTAATACATCAGATTTGGGCTTAGTGCCCAAATCATCTAGTCCGAGCCCACATATGGGTTGGACCCAATAATTCTCTCCCTCCAACTTATATGGTGTATTAAGCCCACTTTTTACCTAGATGCTTTAAGCTTCTCCTTAGGTAAAGACTTTATCAATATATCTGATATATTCCCATTGGTATGCACATTTTCCAAGTGTAATTCTTTCATCTCAAATACATCACGAATCTAGTGGTATCTAATATCAATATGCTTGGATCTAGAATGGTATATTGAATTATTGGAGAGGTGAATGATACTTTGATTATCATAGTAAACAGTATATTATTCTTGTTTCAAACCTAATTCCTATAGAAACTTTTTTATCCATAAAGCTTCCTTATAGGTTTTAGTAATTGCTATATATTATTCTTCTGTGATTGATAAAGCAACATAATTCTGTAACTTAGATTGCCAAGAGACTGCTCCCCCTACAAACGTCATCAAGAATCCCGAAGTAGACTTCCTGGAATCAGTATCACTTATCATGTCTACATCTTTGTACCCCTCTAGCATAGGTTCATCATTGCCAAAATATAAATACAACCTGAAAGTATCTCTTAGATATCTTAATATCTATTTTATTATTGCCTAATGCTCATTACCAAGATTAGAGAGAAATCGATTGACAACTCCAACTACATGAGCTATATCTGGCATAGTACAAATCATAGCATATATCAAACTATCTACTGCAGATGAGTAAGGCAGCTTGGACATTTCTTATTTTTCTTTCTCACTTGTAGGACATTGTTTCGAAATAAGCTTGAAATGACTTACAAGTAGAGAAAAAACTGATTTGGCTTTACTGATGTTGAATCTTTCAAGAACCTTTTCAATGTAGGTCTCATAAGATAACCAAATCTTTCCTTTCTTCCTATCACGAATAATCTTAATGCCAAGTATTTATTTTACCAATCCTAAGTCTTTTATGGCAAAAGACTTACTTAGCTCTCTTTTAAGCTTTTCAATTTTACCAGCATTATGACCAATAATCAACATATCATCAATATATAGTAGGAGAATAATGAAATCACCATCTGAAAATATCTTTGTAAACACACAATAATCAGATGTGTTTCTATTATACCTTTGGCTCATCATAAAGGAATCAAACTTCTTGTATCACTGTCTAGGTTCTTGTTTGAGTCTATATAAGCTTTTCCTAAGCTTGTATACTATATTTTTTTTCCCTTGACTTTGAAACTTTCTGGTTGCTCCATGTAAATTTATTATAAGTCACTATGAAGAAATGTTATTTTCATATTAAATTGCTCAACTTCTAAATTCAAGCGGCCAACCAAACCAAGAACAACTTAGATAAAGGATATTTTCATCATAAAAAAAAATATTTTTTTAAAGTCAATACATTTCTTCTAACTGAATTTTTCACAACTAGTCGTGTCTTGTATCTTTGTTGTAAGGTATTATTTTCAGTCTTCAATTTGTAAACCCATTTATTCTTGAGAGATTTCTTCTCTTTAGGTAACTTTACTAAGTTATAGTTGTGGTCTCAAGTAAGGATTTCATTTCTTCTTGCATGACTTTAACCTACTCATTCTTATGCTCATGTAAAATAGCTTCTTAGTAAGTTTCTGACTCTCCCCCATCAGTAAACATAACATACTTATGTAGATGATATCTGAAAGATAATTATCGCTCTCTTGTGGATCTTCTCAATGGAATCTCAACTGGTGGTGGAGGTGCTTGTTCAGTTAGTTCAACATCATCAACTATAGGAGTATCCTCACTGACATTCTCACTATAATCTTCTTGTTCATCTCCCCCATGATCATTATGAACTACATATGAAGGAATCAATCCCAAACTCTAAGGAATATAAATAGAGGTTTTTGATTTCTCAACATTATCACCATCATCAAACAATTGATCTTCAAGAAATACAAAATCTCTACTTTTCATAATTTTCTTATTCATTGGATCTCATAATCTGTACCCAAACTCTTCATGACTATACCCCAAGAAGATACATGATTTTGCCTTATTATCAAACTTGAATCACTTATCTTTGAGAATATGAACAAATGGTTTGAACTCAAAGACTCTCAAGTGATTATAAGATATATATTTTCCTTTCTATACTCTCTCTAGAACATCATCTTTCAGATGAACTAATGGAGAAAGATTTATTAGGTCATTTGTAGTTCTCATAGCCTCCCCCAAAATGACTTAGGTAACTAACTTGGCATGAGAAAGCAAACATCTAATCTTTTCTTCAATGGTTCTGTTCATCCTTTCTATCACACCGTTCTGTTGAGGAGTTTTAAGAATTATTTTCTCAAGTCTGATACAATGGAATCTATAATAATTCTCAAAAGGTCCCTTGTAATCGCCACTATTATTTGCTCGAACACACTTTAGCTTTCTATTAGTTTCTCTTTGACATGAAACTCTTTGAAAATGTCGAGTACCTGATATTTAGATTTCAAAGCAAAAGCCCAAACTTTTCTAGAATGATCATCAATAAAAATAACAAAATAAAGAGCACCTCCAAGAGTTTTAGTTTGCATAGTACATACATCAATATGAATCAAATCAATAACATTTGATCTTCTAGATGATATATATGTATGAAAGACAACTCTATGTGTTTTTTAAGCTAAGCAATAATCATAAAATTTAAGAGATGTACCTTGTAACTCTGGTAAGAACTACTTTCTACCAAGAGTTTGAAGTTCCTTCTCGTTGATATGACCAAGCCTCTTTTGCTAAAGATCTATACTTTCACCCTTCTAAATTGCGTTAATCTCTCTTTTGTGTAGCTTAGCTTCCATGACATAAAAAGAGTTTAGCTTCTTTTCTCTCGCCATAATTAGAAAACCTTTAGCGAGTTTTCATTTGCTTTCACCAAAAGAATATGTAAATCCCTCATCATCAAGTCTGCTTGTAAATATCAAGTTACGACGAATATCTGAAATATGTCTAACATCTTTGAGTATTAATTTGCTTCCTATACTGATCTTCAAGCAAATATCTCCAATACTCATAATCTTATATGTACCACTATTGCTCATTTTGATATTGTCAAAATCATTAGTAGTATAAGATATGAAGAAATCACCATGAGATGTAATATGAAATGAAGCACAAGAGTCAATTACCCAATTACTGTCTTGAACTGCAAGACTGACACAAATGTCATCACAAACAATAATGATATCACCTTTAGCAATAATTGTATTGGTCTCTTTCTCATTTTTCTTTCTTTTATTACGTTCTCGCTTCCAAAACCTACACTCTTTCTTCATGTGACCTAACCTGTTATAGTAAAAATATTTTATACCTCTTCTAGACTTGGATTTTCGTCTATAATAATATGAATTTCTGCTATGACTACTTTCACGTCTTTCTTGTTTTTAAATAACAAATGCACTAGAAAAATATTCTCCCTATTTTTTTTTTCTTGCATTTTCATTTAGTAAACTATCTTTAATCGTATCTATAGTTAGAGTCCCTTCTAGCGTGGAGTTACAAATTATAACTACATGTGTTTCTCAACTTTCTAGTAAAGAACTGAGAAGTAAGAATCCTTACATCTCGTCATCTATATTCATTTTCATAGTAACCAACTTATTTGCAAGACTCTAAAATTGGTTTATATGCTCAATAATGTTATCACCATCTTTATACTTCAAATTCACAAGCCTTCTGAGGGGAGAAATTGTATTTTCCACTATCTTTTTCACAAAGAGGTTTTCTAACTTTTGTCAAATAACATCAGCTTTAGTTTAATCATAAATATACTCATGCAAATTTATATTCATCCGTCTTCTAATATAGACAATAGTTTTTCTATGTTAAACCTTTTATTCCTCATCTTCCGTAATAGAATGTTTATCTTTAATTTTGATGGGCCTATACAAATATTCGTAATAGAGCAAATCTTCCATCATATGCCTCCAAGTAGAATAATTTAATGAGTTCAATTTAATCATCTCATTTGACTCTTCTATTTCAATCACATAAGAAAAAAGCTAGTACAAAACAACCTGAAGCTCATACCACTTGTTAGGAAAATTTATTATAGCGGAATAATTCTTTTCTCTCTTTGTGTATCAAAATAAATTTTTTAATCAAAATATAATTTGTTATTAAAAGTAAATATTAACTAGAATAGCATAAATAATATAACAATAAATCAATCATAAAGTGAAATATTAAAACTTTTACATAAAATACCCAATGCGAGAAAAATCACGGGACCGTAGTCCACTTTAAACTTCCAATAACATGTTTACAATAAGTTTTTTCTAGAATAACTAGAGGAACATAATAACATCAAGAAAACATATCTTGACTTAACAGTAACCTATCATCATCACCATAAATAAATTTTATAAAAAGAAAATTTTAGGTCTCACAAAGTAGGTATAGTAGGATTGTACCTTAGAAAAGATAAATTGTAGATCGGTACTGTTAAGATTATAAAGCTTATTATAAAAATTTTTCATATAAAACTTGAGCTAAAACCATCGAAGTTTAGCCACTCGATCATCTGACAAAAACCCTAAAAACTTTAAATTTTTCTCTTCTTTTCTTCGTGTCGTTACTGTCTCCTTCGCTGCCCTTCTCATATCGCGCACGCCACTTTTTTTTTTCTTTTAATACATCAAATTTAGGCTCAGTGCCTAAATCATTTCGTCCAAGCCCACCCAGGACCCAATAATTAATTTTTTTTTCTCGGATTTATGATTGGCGCTTTTCTTCAATAAAGTCTCTTACCATCCGACAAGAGCTTTGTTACATTATTGCAGTTCATAAACCCTAGTAAAGACTCTCTCTTGGAGAATGAAGAAGTAGTCATCATTGTATCAGAAGAAGAGTCCGACTTCGTTCAACTGCTGACGCTCGTATGTTGTTGATCTCCTCGAAATCGTTGCTGAGTCCGTCATGTCCGTGCTGAGGATTCTCCATTCCTGTAACACTCTACTTTCTCCTTGGACTGACACCATTTGCCCTACCTCTCTTCCCATGGAAATGGCCATCATGGCCTGACTCATCAAACACTCCTCGCAGCACTCATAAGAAACTAGATGACAGTATGCTCAGAAGAAAGAGACAACAGCCCATTGGAAAACGCATCAGACACTGCAAACCTTGTCTTCCAGATCATGAAAGAGAAAAGCCAGCATAAAATCTCTTTCTTTTTCTTTTCTGAATCAGCTTATGACTTATGCAATAAAATGTTGTTGTCAGCTAATCTGAACTTGAACGAGTATCTAAATGTCAAATGACATTTTTTCAGTTAGCTAGCTCGTGATCGAGTTCCTCTGATCATTATATTATGTTTGCAGATTGATTTTAAATCTTTGTAGAGAGAAGAAGAAGAAGAAGAAGAAGATTGTGAGTTCTGGTATCTTGAAGAATCTGCTTTGTCTCCTGAAAGTAATCTAAAAACTTGAGTGATGGAGGGGAGGGATCGACCTCATAAAATACGTCCAAAAGTGCAACTTTGGGACATTATATATCTTTCATCTAAATGAAAAGGAGAAAGAGAAATGGGGATATCAACTGTTAACTGGGAGATTATAAGGCCATTTTCTATACTACTTATCGAAGTGCTTTGGATGCGAGTTTATGAATCCTTCTCGCTGAGTCAGGCTGTTCATTGCCAAACTCAATAGGAATAATACTGTGTCTTAGTCCAGCATCCGCATAATGATGAGTACAGACGCGAAACTGTATGACATTGTTACATGGAGCAGTAGTCTTACCTTAGATTTATCCAAATCTTTCATATTATCAACCATATGATTATAGAACTATCCTATAAAAGAAAAGGATGAGAAATATCATTGTAAATTTGTACAAAAGCATAATATAGACAACTTCTTGAAACGATGTACTACTTCCTTAAGAATTTAAAGCGAAAAAACTGTGGCTAACTCTCATCTTAGAAATTGCTGGAATCTTGCAACACCACCAGTTATCTCATTCTTTAGCTGTTCGTGTAAACTTTCAAATGTGTGACTGAAATTTCTAATTTTAAACAGAATCACTTCGCATAGATAGTGCCATGATCATCATTCTTCTACAACATACTCTTGCATGAACAAGTGACATATAGCGGGGGGGTAGAGAGGGCGAGATGATGAACTACGAAAGTGCAAAATAACGTTCACATCTAAGTGTATCCAAGTCGAAGTTCCAAATCAAGTTCATCCTTGCGATCTCCACAAATACCTATCTCCAACTCGAGTCTCACAACTTCTCTCCCTTGTTGCAACTCATTGCCCGTGTCCTTTTCCATCAGGTCCTTCACCTCTCCGGTCCCAAACAAGGCCTTCACCGTTTCCATCTTGTTCAAGTCATCACCTCTTGAGAAAGAGAAATGTGTCAGAGGAGAAGTCATGGAAGGCAACGTATTGGGTGCTAGGAAGATCTTATCCCCAGAAGAACTCGAAGGTGGTGGCATGTTGAGGTTAGGAATATTAGGAGCACTGCTAAAAGGAACAGGTTCACCACCAGGGCTAGGGTTAGGGTTAAGGTCAAAAGGTAGGGGTCCCGGAGGTGGGGACTGCCTCAGCCTGGCTTTATCCCTTCTGTGGACATTCATATGACCCCCAAGAGCCTGAGCTGTCTTGAATTCCCTGCTGCAAAAGCTACAAGAGTATGACCTTGGAGGCCATGAAAAGCCTGCTAAGAAGCTACCAGGAAGAGGGCCCCCTTTTGCAGTGTGGGTGTAGCTCATCCATGGCTCCTTCCCCTTGCTGCTGCTGTTGCTGCTACAGTTGTCCGCGGTGACTCTACCACACCTCTCCATTGATGTCTCGGCTGGGTACAACCTGCAGAGAACAGAAGATCATCAACTCCAGCGTTGCTGAAGACCAACCACTGAAGACACTTCATAAAGCAATCAAAGAAGAAGTACCCAGTACTTTCTCACCTGAGAGGGCACTGTAATCATGATATGGAGGTGGTGTGTCTCTCCCCCCTCTTTAATATGACCAATTGGTTTGCTTCTGATTTCACTTGCTAGGATTATTGTATCGTCTGACGCGAGAGTAATGGGGTTGCAGAAGTGCCCATCAAAATTCTAACCCTGAAACTGAAAATCCCATTCGCGGTACCATCTTCAAATGTCTGCTACTATAACTGGGAAACACTTAGCAAAAGTGGCTCCAGGGGACCTGCCACAATATACTCTTAGCTACATTTGTAAGCTCCATGTTCCAACTCTTTCTTTGAGTGCTCTTGGCTTTGCATGTCAGAGCAGTGATGACATGACACCAGTGAGTAGAAACGTTGAGTCATTAGCATAAATCAGACGACACCATAGTTAGTAGTTATGTAAGCCTCTTAGGTCAAATTATTCTTTCTTGCACCCAACTTATGTAATATGGTTCGTTGTTCTCAAAGACCATAAAGGCTTATCCACTACATGTGACTTTTCACTTGGTAGATGCTCAAAATCCAGTGATGTCAAAGATTATTTCCCCATCCATAAGCTATACATGATTACAACGTTAGTTGTTTTTCCACACAAAATAAAAGAAAAAAAAATCGGAAGGACTACAAAATTGCTGATAAGTGAGGAAAGACTTCTATTGAGGTGGAACCTTGTTTCCGTAATTAGATTGATCATTAATACAAGTATCGTATGCTGGTAGGTACGTACTATCTATTAATTAAATACTAGTTCTGGAAAATCTCACAACCATGATACTTGAGTTTGAAAGTTTGTGAAATAGCAGACATTGTCTTTTCTTCTGTTTAAATGATATCCTGCACGTTATGAGCATTTAGTTCATTTAGTTACTTGGATTTTGCTTGCTTATCAATTATATCAAATTCATTGCGTGTGATATAGAGAACAAAAGGGCATCATTCTTATGGTACAACACAGATTCCACAAGAGTAGCGTTCCTCAGCATGGCAACAGCTTCTGACTTGCAAATAAAAAGTAGATGGCAAATTTTCTGTGGAAGTGACACCAGGAGGGACAAATGGATTCCACCACACCCTGGCCTTAGATCTTCTGGGAGACAAAGGCACCCAACTGCATGCAACCTTTCTTTGCTAAATCCAGGCATCCTTTAATAAGGTTGCATGGCCAAATTTGCAGATGTTACCCAGCAGAGATTAGGGTTTGCGTCTCACACACTCCATCGCAAGCGTTGCAGTTTAAATCCATCTCTTGTCCACAGTGAAGTCCCCTTAAAGCTAGAGCTTGCTACATGTAGGATGAGGATAATAGGAAAACCCAGAAGGTTTTCCTCTGTAGTTTCTTGCTAGTTTTTTGGTCATTTGATTGGCTCTGAGGAATCTGGGTCTGATGTGCCATGCAGATCCCCCAGACTTATGATTGGCCAAGGCGTCATCTCTTTTAAGAAGACATTCCATCAGTCTGCTGGCTATCGATGCAGCGGAGAGAAAACTGTCATAATTATCTCTCAAGTCATTCGAATGAAAGACATATATATATATATATATATATATATATATATATATATATATATATATATATATATATATATATATATATTGTATGTCATCGGTGATGGGGTACGAAAAACAAAGGTAAACACTAAAAAACAAAAAACAAAAGGCGAGGAAACCCAAGACAGGATGTTGCACCGATCATGCAAAATGGATGTGCTTATAATTAACCAATACATCGCAGGGTGATGGAGATGTTGAATTTGGTCGGTATTCTTGGATTTCTACAGTCACTGTCTTTTAATAAAAAATTAAGAAATTTTTTTTAATAAAATTTTATAAATTTATATGAGAGAATATATCATAGATTTATTTAAATTTAGGTTAATTCAATGCACTTATAGCTTTATCTTATGCAGTGAAAATTTTGATTTTGTTTCATTTTATCTCAAGAATTCAATGTATTTTATGTGAGAGAGTATACAATAGATTTGTTTAAATTATTTTATTTCATAGCTTAAATATATTTTTAATAGTAGTATACTAGACCCTCTTGTTAAAGATTGAGAGTTTGAAACCTCATCCAATATATTTTGATAGTATAATAAAAATCGATTAGGTAAGAGAAGCGTTGCGAGGATTTCACTCCATTGCATCTCTCATGGCAATTAGTTATTCTTCACCGGTGGCAAGGCATCACCCCACTCACAGTGGTAAGACTCGTGCTGCGATACTCCTGCCGAGAAGGTGATCCTCATCTGGAAGGAAACTTCTGCTCACTTTATGGCATCGATGAGCTGCCCCTCAAATCACAGAAATCGGTAGCAATATTCCTATCGATGGTGAAGTTCTGATTATGCAATCGATATAGGCAAGGAACTCCATCGAGATCTCCCCGATTCTGCAAGAAGCATCTTCCCCCAATGTAGCATTTTCTCTTTGAGCCGCGTGCATTACCTTCTACAATTTAGCCACGCAAAAAAAGATCTCTGCAGGTTTCGCATGCAAGCATTCCCAAATTGGGCACCTCTCAAATCTAACGCTCGAATGCACAGCTAGCCTCACCTAGTAGCGTGGACCCCTTCCTCCCTTTAGTTAGCAAACGAGGCTAAGTGAATGGGGGTAAGGATCCTTCCCTCATACCTAACCCAAATGTGCACATTGCCATTGTGGTCAACGCCTCCCCGCTGCTTGAGTTGAGGATATATTTTGTTGATATTAGATCCCTCTCTATCTTCATGATATTATCAAACCAACATGCTTTCTTGAAGGGTCGATCAATTCATGAAATAAGTGTCACAAGTATCAACTCAACAAAGTTCCTCCAAGAATGAATTTAAAAATTAATCTCCATAAGGCTTATGATTTTGTTAGATGAGATTTTTTTTCAACATTTACTAGAAATATATGAATTCCTGATATAATTCATCAATTGGATATAGGCATGTATCACAAATACTCCGTTCATTATTAATTTAAATAGTGTGAGTATGAGATTCTTTAAAGAGACCGAGGGTCTTAGACAAAGCTATACTATGGTCCATTATCTTTTTTTGATTATTACGTAGAATCTTTCTAATGACTTAAATAGTGCTACTATTCAAGGGAGCTTTCAACTGCATACTGTTACAACCCTTTAGTAACCCATTTTATGTTTGTGGATGACCTTTTTATATTCTCAATAGCAAATGTCTCCTCGGTTGCTTCAATTCATAATATCATGCATCAATTTACTAATGATTCTAGACGGGAAGTCAATGTAGAAAAATCCCTTCTATTCTTTGCGAGATACTCAGTAACATATCTCAAAATTATTGCACATGCCTATTGGTTCCATTCCTATCACATTCTTAGGTATTCCCTTAATCAGTAAAAGATTATTCTTCTTAAACTGTGTGCCCCTTATACAGTTTATTGTGAACAAAATTCTAAGTTGGAAGAGCCACCATCTTTCCTATATCAGTCATATTCAATTGATTCAAGTTGTTATTACTAGGAAAATACTATATCAATGAAGCATCTTTCTCCTCCCTTGAATAGTCATCCATTAGTGAAAACAAATGATAGTATGATTTCTATGATATGGAGAGGATTCTAACGAACTTCACAAGGTCACTTGGTAAGCTGCATGTAAATTGCTGCATGCAGGAGGACTTGGTATTCAGAATATCCAATCCCTTAACCGGGACCATGGTTTTGAAAAACGACTCTCTTTGGGTTGGATGGATTATAAAGAACTATATAACTTGCAGATCAATCTAGACCATTCCTATCCCTACTATTTGCTCTTGGAATTTCAAAAATATATTATAGGTTTAGGGCAAAGCAATGCATAATGTCACTCGTATTATTGGTGATAGGGAAGACACTTATATAGCTTGACCCTTACCCTCCAAGAGGAGTTTTAAAGTTTGTTATTGAAGATTTTATACAATAAGAGATATCTCCTAATCCTTTGGCTCAGGATTGTTTATTCATATTCGTAAGGATGGAACCTGGGAAGTCGACTACTCCCATTCCTCGTTATTCCTATTTGGGACAAACTCTACGAGGTTAGCACTCTTCCAAACTCTAAAAAGGACTATGTGATTTGGAAGCCTTCAAATTCTAGCAAATTCACCTTAAAATCGGCTTATGATGCATTAGAGAAGCCAATTATCGAGGTTGCATGGAACAAGCTTATTTGGTTTAAAGGACATGTATATCAGTTTTCTTTCATCTTTTGGCTCGCTTGTTTAAACTATTGAATCTCGGATTTTGATAATGAAATCAATTGATAAAGTTATGATCTAATCTGTGTTTTGAGTGACGTAGGATTAACTTCGATCAGAAAAGATAAATTGATTAAAGTAGAAGGAATTAGACATTGAGCCAAAGTAAAACATGTTAGGAGATTGGACGTCGAGCCGGATGATTGGTTGATGTATCAACAGAAGGATTTTGTTCCATGAGTTCGGGTATAAGGCTGAAGGATCGGACATTGTGCCAAGGAGATTAGATATTATATAAGTCAATATGCTAATTGGGTAATACGCCGAAGGAGAGGACAATGCATCAAAACATCGGATGAAGTGTTAGATAAACCAATGATATGCTGGACAACATAGGATTTATGCTTATAATAATTTGTCTAGATCAAAATAGTTTAGGTCTAATTGAGTTAGTCTCGAGTGTAATCAGACTACCTCAATTAGGGGCCCATTGGGTCGGAGTTGGGACTATTTTGAGTTAAGAGAAAGGCTCATTTAATGACCTTTTGTTGGCCAAAGCGGAGGCATCGCTAGGGCTAGCGGTGGCACTACCTGAGGCTCGGCCTCCTAGGTGGTCAGGGTGGTAGTACGGCCCAAATCGGGTGGTGGTACTACCGGTAGTTAATGTTGCCAAGCGATAGTACCCCCTTATTAAGCGAAGGTATCACTAGAGCCCCTTGTCAAGCGGTGGTACCCCCTTTATATTTAATGAAGTCATGATTGATGATGATGCAATGATCATTTGAAATCTTATGTTTTGGAATTATATGTTACACAATTGATCTTGATGATGGTTGTAAAATTTTGGTTTTGGTTTTAAATGATGATACATATTTTTATTTGACATAAAAGACAAAGGCATACTTGTATCACATAAATCAAAACTCATAAATAAGGGGGAATGTATTATTCTTGAAAATATCTCTATTGTTAGGAACGAGTTGGCACTAAGAGAGGGGGTGAATTAGTGCAGCGGTAAAAACATCGATTTAGAAAAATATTCATTCGTTGAAAACCGATTGAAAGATGTAACTTAAAAACACTTACGTAAGCATGTAATGAGGAAGTAGAGCAGTGAGCAAGTAAAATGATTTGCAGCAAAGGTAAACAGTAAAGTAAAAGGCAACAAACTGATTTTATAGTGGTTCGGTCATCGTGACCTACATCCACACCCGATTCCTCTTTCGTCAAGGCCACCAGCATCCACTAATGATCTTCCTTCAATAGGCGAAGACCAACCACCTCTTTACTATTAGGAAAGAGTCAGCACTAAGAGGGGGGGGGGGGTGAATTAGTGTAGCGGTAAAAATGTCGGTTCTAAAAAATTCTTTTATACATTGAAAACCGATTTCGAAAACTTGAAAGCATATGCGAGTGTAGGCATAGTAAAAGCAAAGGAGGAGAGGCAGTTTGCTATAAAAGTAAATTGCTCAAGGTAAAGGCAAACCAGATTTTTATAGTGGTTTGGTTATTGTGACCTACATCCACTCCACCGATTCCACTTCCGTTGAGGCCACCGGCATCCACTATCGGTCTTCCTTCAATAGGCGAAGACCAACCACCTTTTATAGCTCTTTCTTCTTTTACCAAGTTTAGGAGATAACCCTTACACCCCACTTACTCCTCTCTAAAACTATTCTAACACTAAGAACTTTGAGAGGAGTTCACATAAGATTACAACAGCGTTTCTTTCCGTTTTACTCTCAATACTTATGTAAGTTAACTAGGGATGAGAGGGGTATTTATAGGCTTCAAGTTGATTCAAACTTAGAGCCTAGAAAGGTCTCATCCTTGGATTTCGGGGCACTTACAGTACCACCGCCGTTATTGGGCAGTACTACCATCGCTGGTCTATCACTAGGCGGTACCACCGCCTGACAGGGGCGGTACCACCGTTGGCAGCATTCATTGCCGACGGTACCACAGCTTAGTCTGGGCGGTATCACCGCCTAGAAATTATAGGACACTATCTCCTAGGCGGTCTACCGTCAGCTCTGGCGATGCCACCGCTGGTTAGGCTTTCAGCATCCTAGTTGAGCCTTGAATCCGGCCCAAACCAGC
This sequence comes from Musa acuminata AAA Group, assembly GCF_036884655.1. Classification (NCBI taxonomy): domain Eukaryota; kingdom Viridiplantae; phylum Streptophyta; class Magnoliopsida; order Zingiberales; family Musaceae; genus Musa; species Musa acuminata. The sequence continues at coordinate 29,220,349 of NC_088346.1, forward strand.
CTAACTTTGGGCCTAGTTGGCCCCTAACAGAGTTGATAAGATTCCCTCCCAAATCACACTCTAATTATATGCTAACTTTGATTCTTAAGAGATATTCTAAGCAAATCAAGTCTGGTTAGTCTTGGTTTCTTCCAACAAGCTTTCAGCGAACTTCCGGTGAACTTCCGATGATCTCTCGGTAATGTTCCAGCAGACTCTCGGTAAGCTCTTGGATTTCATGACGATCTTCTTAGTGAGTTCGGACGAGCTTATTTGGCAAGGTCCTAGGCTTCTTGGTTGGTTCTGGCAGAACTTCCGATGAACGTCTAGACTTCCGACGAACTCTTGAACTCCCAACGAAATTACGTTCTTGACTCTGGGACTTTATTTTGCTTTATTCCTTGCTATCGTAGTTAATCCTGCACACATAAAAACACACTTCAATCTAGATAATTATTACTAAGTATGAATCATGTTGTCTGACATGTCATTGGTCTATCAATGCTTTGTCTGATTCTTCGGTGCATCATCCTTTCTTGCGACCTATTGCCCAATCAGCTAGTAGACCTCCGTAACTTCGATATCTTTGGCACAAAATCCACTCTTCTTGGCCCGTGTTAGAACCCTTGCAGATTCTAAACTTGGGGTTGATCTCTTTAGGGGATCGGCCTCCTTGGAACTCTATAGGGGTTCCTCCCTCCAAGTTGCTACTCAAAGGCTGCAGAAAAGATTCATCTATTGCTTATGAAAAGAGAAGGAATACATGGCTATTTATAGGGCTTCTAAACCCTAACTCCTAATAGGACTCCTACTTAAGACTCTTACTTCTAACCAACTCCTAATAAGACTCCTACTCAAGACTCCTATTCCCTTACAACTCCTAATTCTTCTCTAAGAAAAAACCTCCTATATGAATGCCCCTCTCAATTAGGACTCTCCTAGCTAGAGTCCTAACAGAATGTCCCTCTCAATTAGGACTCTCCTAGCTAGAGTCCTAACATTTTTATATGAATGTCCCTCTCAATTAGGACTCTCCAAGCTAGAGTCATAACAGACCCGCCCTCTTCAAATTAGCCTTGTCCTCGAGGCTGATGATTCGTGAATTCTGGGAATTTAATCTTCAAGTCGTCATAGTTCTCCCAAGTGGCATCTTCTTTTGGTAGGTTCGCCCACTGTATTAGCACTTCATTAGTGGGTCATCGTCGTCGAGTCACGATCCATCGATCAATAATGGCACTTGGCTGGGTCTGGAGTTCTCTTTGGGTAGTCATATTTGGTGAGTGGCTTTGGGCTGTCTCCAAGCACCTGTTTAAAACTTCTGGCTGGCTATTGGTTTGTGGGTGATATGTCGTACTCCTTTTCAATTTAGTACCCTGCATATGTAATAACTTTGTCCAAAATCTGCTCTTGAAGATGCAAGTAGAATTTGTCACAAGCACAATGCGTCCCTTATAGTGTAATTCTTTTGAGTCCCAATTGTAATGAGCCATGGGGCTTGGTGCTTCCTCCAATTTTTTTATAATCTTACTAATATCTGAATCTTCCTACCATTCCATCTTAATATCCTCAAGGAAGTCACTGGTCGGAAGTGAAACGACCGAAACTTCAACTTGCTCGGGTAGCTACGAAAGCGTATCTGCAAGAACATTCTCTTTCCCCTTTTTATAAGTTATTTCAAAATCAAATCCAAGAAGTTTTTTTACCCATTTTTGCTGCTCAAGGGATGGTATCTTTCGCTCCAAAAAGTACTTGAGGCATTTATGGTTGGTTTTATTTTGAAATTGTCGACCAATTAAGTAGGGTCTCCACCTCGTTGCTGCGCGCACAATGGCGAGCATCTCCTTATCATATGTTGACTTATTTTGATGGGAGGGAGATAATCCCTTGCTAGTGTATGCAAGTGGTCGACCATCTTGCATGAGAATGGCTCCAATTCTGACTCCAGATGCGTCGGCCTCAATAATGAAGGATCGGTTAAAATCTGGTAGTGTTAGCACCGACGTCGTCGTCATGGCTGCCTTAAGTTTGTCGAAGGCAGCGGAGGGTCTGTCCGACCATTGGAAGACATCTTTTTTCATTAAGGAAGTAAGTGGTGCACTGATCTCGCCATAGTTTTTCACGAACTTGCAGTAGTAGCCTGTTAAACCCAAAAAGTGATATAGCAATTTTACGTTCCTCGGGGTAGGCCAGTTTTGCATTGCTTCAATTTTGAAGGGGTCCATTGTCACACCTTCCTCTGATATGATATGCCCAAGATATTCCACCTTTTGTTGAAGAAAGCAAAAATTCATAATGGTTGTTGTGTGTTCAAAAGGTGGTTTTCGGTATGTCTTCTTCGCACACTCATATTTGATGATACCCGGATCAAAGGTCCAGCTTTGTAAAGATTTGTGCTCCCTTTCATCTAGTAATTCATCTGCTTTTGGAATAAGGTATTTGTCCTTGATGGTTATGCCATTGAGAGCTCGGTAATCAACGCATATTCGCCATGTTCCGTCCTTCTTGCGTACAAGTAGCACCGGTGAAGAATAGAGGTTGCAACTTAGCCGAATAACTCCTGTTTTGAGCATTTCTTTTACAATCCTTTCTATTTCATCCTTCTGGAGATATAGATATTGATATGGCTGAGTATTTGCTGGAGGTTTGCCTGAAAGAATCATTATATAATGATCATGCCGACGGGTAAGAGGTAGGTTGTACAGTTCGTCAAATATATCTGAAAATTCAGCAAGCAAAGGAAGTAGGTTTGGATCTTCAAATTGTATTGGCTCTCCCTTAGTTTGCTGCTCAAATTGTATAAAAAATCTGCTGCATGCTTTATGCAAAACCTTCTCCATTTGTTGTGTGCAAATCGTCGTTATGTCGCCCCCACGTTTCCCGTTCAGTATCACTTGTTTCTCCTTACTGTAAAATTTCATAATTAGTTGCATAAAATTCCAAGAAATATCACCTAATGTCGTCAACCATTTAATTATGAACATGGCCTTATGATCATCAGGAGGGAGAAGGAAGAAATATGCAATTATCTCTTGGTCCTGCAGCAATAGTTTCTCCTGCGGGCGCCTACGATCACAATTCAAAATCCGTCTGTCGACGACCTTAACGTCAAACCTATTGCAATTCTCAATAGGTAAGGCCATCTGGATAGTAACCTTACTGTTTATAAAGTTATTAGAACTGCCCGTGTCGATGAGAATAGTGATCGGTTGTTGTTTGAGAAGGCCTCCAACTTTCATCGTTTCCGGGTTTGAGTAGCCGGCTAGTGCATGTACCGTAACTTCAGTCGGTTGTGGCTCTTCTTCTGCATCTTCTTCTTTATGTTCAAGGCTCTCTTCTGGATGTTCAATGACCTCTTCTTCTATTGGTTCAATCATAAGAAGTCTCCCTTTACTACAGCGATGCTCACGGCTCCACGGCTCGTCACAATGCCAACATAACCCCTTCGCATATCGCTCCCGAAGCTCTTCTCTTGTTAACCTCTTTGGTGTAGGGACTTGGTCAATAGTAGGAGGGGCTGAGGGCTTCAATATTACTGGTTGAGGAGTGACCCTAGTCCTCCGAGCTTCATGGTTCAATTGCTCCTCTTGATGTCGTGCGAAAGAGATGACTGCCATAAGCGTATACGGTTGTCACGCTTTAACTTCTCTTCAGATCTCCGGCTTCAAGCCCTCAATGAAGGTCCCCAATAGCTATTTTTGAGACCAATCATGAGTTTGATTAGATAACCTTTCAAACCTAGTTTGGTACTCCTGAATGGTGGAAGTTTGTCGGATCTTTGCTAGTTGTCCATCAATATTCTCGTAATCGGTTGGTCTGAAGCGGATCAGTAGTCCTTCTTTGAATTGTTGCCATGAAAGGACTCCATAAGTATGTTCAAACCAGTCAAACCACTGTATAGCATCCCCTTCGAGATGTATAACTGTAATTTTCACCATAGATGCATCCGCGGTTTTGTGGTACTGAAAATATCGGTTGGTCTCCTTCTTCCCATCTAGGGAAGTCCACTCTCATGCATGGATAGTTGGGGTCGATCATAGAGCTTCATATCTTCGGGCTTGGTGCGATTGGGCAAAGCTCTCTCCTTGATGTGATTTCTTCGGGCTTAGTGGTCGGCCCAATCTGAGTTTGGTAAAGAGCGTCCGAATCTTATTCTCCATTCGCACCTCGAAGGCTTCGAATTTAGCATTGATTACCTTCTCAGATGCCATAGTATATGCCGCCAAATCTGTGATGTTAAGATCTCTCTTTTGTTGTCGGGTTAAAGGCATGTATTTGTTGAGAGAGGTGATGGTCGAAAGGGTTAGTGGATTGGTGGATGTAGGCTACGGTTTAGGATTGTTTTGTGGCTATTTTGGATGTAGTTTTAGGGTGTGGTTTGGTGGAGTTTTAGGGCTATGGATGAATGTTTTGGATCTGTGGTAGATGGTAGCAAAGGTTAGATAGAAATCAGTGGAAGTTGCAGCAAGTATATGCTGTCTTGTAAGAGTAGAATTGTCGTCGAAGAAACAACGGTTTCTCGACGTAATTTCCACCAAAAACTTGAGATAATTGAGGAGGGAATTGATAGCAAAATCACAGTTTATATGACAGCAAGGATATCTAATTTAATCAAGAAAATTTTGGCAGTATAACAGCAAGGAAATTGATGCAAGTTGAGATTGCAGAATTCTCGTCGAAAAATTTCAGCAGGTTACGACGAAAATTTGTAGCAACATAAAATCGTTTTTAGAGATGAATTTCTTAATAGATCAATCTTAGATGGAAGCCAAGATGATCTATGAAGTGTATAAGAAATTTCATTCAAAAAAGGTTGCAAATAGATGGGTTAAGGCAACAATATGCGGCTGAAATTTTCTGCAGCACAGATTTTTAGGTATAGCAGATTGGACGTGAAAGATCAGTGGTTTATATTGAGAATTTTTTGATGAAACCAAAGGGAAATCCACTGTTAGGAAGTTTAAAGCTATCATAAAAATTTTGTAGAGATTTGGATGGAAACAATGTAGTATCAAGATCAAACAAACAGTGCTATGCGGCTGAAATTTTACAGTGCAGATTTTCAAGTATAGCAGATTTGACGTAAAAGGTCAATGGTTTATATTGAGAATTTTTTGAAAAAACCAAAGCAAAATCTGCTGTTAGGAAGTGTCAAAGATGTCATAAAAATTTCATAAAAATTTGGATAGAAAAAGCATAGTAACAAGATCAAACAGATGGTACTATGCAGCTAGAATTCTGCAATGTATCTTTCGTCGTAGAGATGAAAACTTTGTGACGAAAGGTTTATGCAGCAATATAGGAATAGTTTTTTTTTTTGATTTTCGAATAAGGATAATTAAATTGCAGCAGTAGTAAGGTAGGAAACCAGAACCTGTTGCAATTCACGGGGAGATCAAAGGATGATCCGCGATGGTGGAGATGATAGCGGAATTCGGCGACGATCTTTTAAGCAATTATGGGAATTGCTTTGGGCAGTTATGGAGGGCTGATGGATGGCAGTGGAAGGGTAGCGAGATGCCAAGAACGCTGCTCTGATACCAGGTATTAGAACCCTTGTAGATTCTAAACTTGGGGTTGATCTCTTTAGGGGATCGGCCTTCTTGGAACTCTATAGGGGTTTCTCCCTCCAAGTTACTGCTCAAAGGCTACAGAAAAGATTCATCTATTGCTTATGAAAAGAGAAGGAATACATGACTATTTATAGGGCTTCTAAACCCTAACTCTTAATAGGACTCCTACTTAAGACTCTTACTTCTAACCAACTCCTAATAAGACTCCTACTCAAGACTCCTATTCCCTTACAACTCCTAATTCTTCTCTAAGAAAAAACCTCTTACATGAATGCCCCTCTCAATTAGGACTCTCCTAGCTAGAGTCCTAACAGAATGTCCCTCTCAATTAGGACTCTCCTAGCTAGAGTCCTAACATTTTTACATGAATGTCCCTCTCAATTAGGACTCTCCAAGCTAGAGTCCTAACAGCCCAATGCCCGAATTCATGGACCAAAACCTTCTGCCGATATGTCAATCGATCCTTCGGCGTGACGTCCAATCTTCTGACATGTTTTCCTCCAACCCAACATGATTATTCCTGCTTTAATTGTCTCTCCCTAATCGAAACATCATACGACACTCAAAACATATATCAAATCATAAACACTATCAATTGGTTTCATCATTAAAATATGAGATTCAACAACTCCTTTTTTATGATGACAACTAATTGATGACGGAGTTTAACCAAACTCCCCCTATCAATATGCCATATTGATAGAACTCTTGGATTAAAAAATCTAAGCAACATGTTATCATAAACTTATGCATAACATCATATTTCTCCCACTTTATCATCAACAAAAAGGAGAAGTGCAACTATCAAGTGTTTGAGATATTAGTTCAAAACATTACATAATAAATCTCAAGTTTAATCATCATGCAATTTGTAAGCTAGAAAATTTAGCAAGTGCCACATTATATTAGAACACGCAAGCTATTAAGTTGTAGATATCCAGGTAGTAAGATAGCAAGTTTACAACATACAAGCTAGCAAACATTTCAAAAGCAAATGCAAGATAGCTTTCTTGTTGAAGTGTGTAAGCTAGCGATTCTTGCTTCCTTTTGCATTGTGTAAGTTGCAAGTTTTGCTTTTTCTTGAGATAGGCAAGATAGCAATTTTTGCTTCTTTTGCAAGCTAGCAAGTCTTTCTCTTTATAATTTGTGAGCTAGCAAATTTTACATATATGAAATTTGACAAGATTTTTGCATCTTTTGAGATGAGTAACCTTTTTGCTTCTTCTTAAAGTATGCAAGCTAGCTAGCAAGCTAGCAAAATTTTCTCCTCCTATGTCATTGCCAAATAGAAGGCAAGAATATAATATTGTAATTCTTTTCCCTTTTTATCAATCTTCACATCATGACAAAGGTAAAGTATCAAACTTATTTCAATATGTTTTTGCATCATTATAGTTTCAATTTACAACATGCACAATTTGAAAACTTTACATATCATCCTTATTCTATACATGATACTAAAAATAATTCAATCATCATATCATACATGATACTCATAATCTAGTAAATTTATATCATTTTAGAGCATCAAAACAATATCACGAGTATTTTATGCATTCATATCATCATACGAAGAATATCATGAAGAATTAGGTGATGAGATATACTTCAAGAATACAAGGAATTATACAAAGATAAAAAATCATATAATGAAAGATGAGATCATGTGAATACCAAAAGACATAATTCATTTTGACAAATCTCCTCTCAAATATTCAAAGAGAAATCTTAGGAGATCAAATAATAAAAGATATTCAAAGGAAATTTAAGTAATGAATTTCGAAAAAGATATTCAAATGAAATTTTAAGTCATGAATTTCGAAAAAGATATTCAAATGAAATTTTAAGTCATGAATTTTGAAAAAGATGTTCTCTTTAGTAAATCGCAAAAGGAAATGTAGGAGAAAAAGATTTCAATCTTATGATTCATATAGAAAATCCCCTCTTTAGTAAAATACCAAGAAAAATCATAGGAGTACAAAGAAGAGATCTTGATTAAAAAAAAAATCTCAAGTAATTCCAAGAAATCAAGATAAAGCCCATTCAAATTCAAATCGTCAAATTAAAATCATTTTCAAGAGATTCTAAAAAAAAGATAGTTTCATTAGTCTCTCATTTTTGAAAAGTCGATAAAGTAGTGAAATTTTTCAAGAAGAAAGCTTTCTTCTTTTTAGTGATTCAATTCATAAGATTGATTTCATAGAAGCATGCCTTTTTCATTTATGGCAAATAAAAATATGCATCAATGTTTAGGATCAAAAAATGAGTTTCGTCATAAAAACCATCCATCTTGTTTATAACCGAAAAGGCAATTTTCATTGTGACAAAGATCAATAGGCCATGAATCACAAAAATCATCATGCATAATTTCACATTAAGCATGATATCAAACCTTTTAACATTTTTATTAAGACATCAAGCATGGTTTCAATCAAAATCGGAAATCATCCAAATACACATTATTTATTCTTGAAAAACATAGGATTATCATTAAATTTAAATCTAACATTTTATTCCTTTAACATAAAACATGTAATTTTCATTATCATTTTCAAAATTACTAGCATGATCCTAATTTTTGCATTTTCATTACATCATTAAACATGTAATTTTTAAAAAGAAATTTATATAATATTTTAAACTAAATTAAAAAAAACTCATGAAGAACATCAAGTAATTTCAAAGTAAACTAAGGGAGTTTCATTTGTGTTGTTTACCTCATTATTGAGAGTCACCAAAGCGAAGTTCGTCGTTTCGTCTTCATCGGTTTTCTCCTCTTCTTCGGATGCACTCGATTCGTCCAATATTGCTTCCTTCTTCTTACGTTCATAGCAAGTAGTTACATTCTTTTAAAGTTTGTTTTTGTTCTTTAATTCTTGTTTCATGAACTTTTTAAATTTTATAGTGAGAAGTTCATGTTCACCATCACTTAAGCTTATGCTCGAGTGATCTTCAATTGTTCTAAGTCTGAAATCCTTCATGTTCTTTGGAAGGTTATCCTCAAGTTTGTTTTGTGCATTGTGCGTCATTTCATATGTTATTAATTAACCAAAAAGTTCTTCAAGTGAAAAATTAATAAGATCTTTTATCTCTTATATTGCGGTTACTTTCGAATCTCAACTCTTATTAAGAGAACGTAAAAATTTGTTTACAAGTTCAAAATTTGAAAAAATTTTACCATATACTTTTAAACCATTGACGACATCCGTAAAATGGGTGTACATGTCTCTAATGGTTTCACTTAGTTTCATATGAAATAATTCGAAGTCATGCATTAAAAGATTAATCTTCGAAACTTTTACTCTACTAGTGCCTTCGTGTGTGGTTTTAAGAATGTGCCAAATATCGAAAGTCATTTCACAAGTAGAAACCCGATTAAACTCGGTTTTATCTAAAGCGCAAAATAGAGCATTCATAGCTCTAGCATTTAAGGAAAACGTTTTCTTCTCCAAATTATTCAATTCTTTCATTAGAGTAGAAGACCTTTGAAAATCATTTTCAATAATATTCCATAAATTTAAATCCAAAGAAAGTAAGAAATGAGAAATTACGAGGCTTTGATGTCAACTGTTAGGAACGAGTCGGCACTAAGACGGGGGTGAATTAGTGCAGCGGTAAAAACATCGGTTCTAAAAAATTCTTTCATATTTTGAAAATCGATTTCGGAAACTTGAAAGCATAAGCAAGTGTAAGCGTAGTAAAAGTATAGTAAGGAGGAGAGGTAGTTTACTATAAAAGTAAATTGCTCAAGGTAAATGTTGAGAAATCTTGGGGGCGACATCACTTGCGTAGTGGAAGAACAAAAAATAAAATCCCCTATTCATAAAGAGATGTTCGTCGTTGTGCGAAGATTGGTGCGCAAATATCAACGAAACTCAAAACTGCATATAGAATAGATTGTGTTACCTAGGGAGAACGTATATCCCTGGATCCTTGCAAATCTCTATGAGAGGGTGAAGGAGGTCAAGCGTCCTCCTCTCTGGTAGTGATCTATACAGTAGGGCTACGACGACGCTCCTCAAAATTCCAGGCCTGCTTTGAGGTGGAGAGGGGGAGGAGAATAAGAGAGGCAAGCAAAGGCTCTAGCCTATGAACCACTGAATCCCTCATATTTATAGAGGTCCCTTGTCAACTTAACCCTAATAGATCCTCCCCTATTGGGTATTGGATCTCCATCCAACTACCCAAACCTCTTAGATTAGTGGATCTCTATCCAATAATCTCTTATGGGCTCTTATTAGATGTCATCCATAGGATCCAATAATTCAGGGGCTTATTGGATATCCAATAAGACAAGGGCTCCGACAGATATCTCATATCCAAACCTCTACTCATTGTAACGCCTACCATATGTGTATGACCCTCTAGGCCCAATATCGAATTGGTAGTGAGTCATACCTGTCAGAACTCCTTCTGGCTTAGTGAATTATTATCTCCATAATAATTCACTCGATTCATCGACTACAAACGTACTAGGCCACTACGTCGATGTCCCCAGATGATACAAGGGAATCCAATCTATTGGACCTATCTATCCTCAATTATCGTGTACATATAGTCCCTCATCCATCTAATATCCCAAGGACCATATACCGGGTATAGTGCTATCAGACCCATGTGGTTTCTACTTAAGTCTCGCTCTAATCGGATTCTCCCGGAGAACTCTTTCTCTCTCAATCCAAATGACCCTGGCCAAGGATTTGTTTGAGCAAGAACACATGAGATATTTCTCTCATGACATTGAGAGTGGAAGATCCTCTCTCGACACTCAATAGCCCTTGTAAGGTCGACTACTACTCCCAATGACCGACTGTACTAGATTTGGGACATCCAAACCTATAAGTTTAGTATCAAAGAATGAAACACTCATATAGGACATCCTTGGTGTCTCAAGTCTAAGAATCGATACACCACTAGGACTATGAAATCATTATTTGACAATAAGGCATCATCAACCATTCAGCATTTCATAAGCGGATCAATTAGTGAACTCATTCTCTAATAAGCACCTGTACTGTATCCTTAGTGTCTCCACATAAGCAACTATGAGACTAGCTGCATCTATCATATGGACGGGTATACATAACATCAGTCTGTCTGCTTATCTCAATGTCCCTATTGAGTAACCTATGACTAGGATTATTTAGGATCTGTATTTAAAGGTGAATTGGTCTCATTATCGTGATCTTATCATGATCCGATTCCCATTGCATAGATCTAAGGACATCACAATATTTATAAATGCATATATACAATAGTCAATATAAAGTGATAAATGCCAATATATAATTAGCAAAAAGATTCTGTGTCAAGTCACACGTGTCATCACTCACGTGATTGGATTGTTGGACACCTATGACTAGCAGTAAAGGCAAACCAGATTTTTATAGTGGTTCGGTCGTCGTTACCTACATCCACTCCATCGATTCCTCTTCCGTCGAGGCCACCGGCATCCACTACCGTTCTTCCTTCAATAGGTGAAGACCAATCACCTTTTATAGCTCTTTCTCCTTTTACTGGGTTTAGGAGATAACCCTTACACCCCCCCTTACTCCTCTCTCAAACTATTCTAACACTTAGAACTTTGAGAGGAGTTCACACAAGATTACAGCAGTGTTTCTTTCCTTTTTACTCTCAATACTTATGTAAGTTAACCAGGGATGAGAGGGGTATTTATAGGCTTCAAGTTGATTCAAATATGGAGCCTAAAAAGGTCTCATCCTTAGATTTTGGGGTACTAGCGGTACCACCGCCGTCACTGGGCGGTACTTCCACCACTGGTCTGTCACTGGGTGGTACCATCGCTTGACAGGGGCGGTACCACCACTGGCAGCATTCACTACCGGTGGTACCATCGCCTAGTTTGGGCGGTACCACCGCCTAGAAATCCTGGGACGCTATCTCCTATACGGTGCCACCACCAGTTCGGTTTTCAGCATCCTAGTTGTGCCTTGAATTCGGCCCAAACTAGCCTAACTTCGGGCCTAGTTGGCTCTTAAGAGAGTTGATGGGATTCCCTCCCAAATCACACTATAATTATATGCTAACTATGATTCTTAAGACATATTCTAAGCAAATTAAGTCCGGTTAATCTTAGTTTCTTCCGGCAAGCTTCCGACGATCTTCCTACGATCTCTCAGCAATGTTCCAGCGGACTCTCGGTAAGCTCCTGGACTTCATAATGATCTTCTTGGCGAGTTCTGATGAGCTTCTTTAGCAAGCTCTTGGACTTCTTGGTTAGTTCCGACAAAACTTTCGATGAACGTCCGGACTTCCGACGAACTCTCGAACTCCCAACGAAATCTTGTTCTTGACTCCGGGAATTCATTTTGCTTTATACCTTGCTATCATGGTTAATTCTGTATAAATAAAAACACATTTCGATCTAGACAATTATTACTAAGCATGAATCATGTTGTCCGGCATGTCATTGGTCTATCAACATTTCGTCCGATTCTTCGGCACATCGTCCTCGCTTGCGGCCTATTCCCCAATCGGCCAATTGACCTCCGTAACTCCGATATCCTTAGCGCAATATCTGCTCTTCTTGGCCCGATGCCCGTATCTATGGACCGAAGCCTTTTGCCGATATATCGACCGATCCTTCGGCATGACGTCTAATCTTCTGACATGTTTTCCTCTGGCCCAACATGATTCTTCCTGCTTTAATTTTCTCTCTCTGATCGAAGCATCTTGCGCCACTCAAAACACATATCAAATCATAAACACTATCAATTGGTTTCATCATCAAAATTCGAGATTCAACATTTACAACTATATTACTCCTCTCTTAAACTACACTAACACTTAAAGATTTTGAGAGGAGTTCTCATAAAATTATAATAGTGTTTTTCTATTTTTATACTCTTAATTCTTATGTCTATTAACCAAGGATGAGAGTGATGAATCTCGTATTTTGATGATGAAACTACTTGATATATGTTTATGATTTAATCTGCGTTTTGAGTGACGCAGGATGCTTCGATCAGGATGAGACAATTAAAGCAGGAAAATCATGTTATGCCGAAGGAACATGTCAGAAGATTGGACGTCGGGCCGGTGGATCGGTCGACGTATCGACAGAAGGCTTCGGGTCGTGGACTCGGGCATCGGGCCAAGAAGAGCGGGTATTGTGCCGAAGGAACATGTCAGAAGATTGGACTTCGGGCCGGTGGATCGGTCGACGTATCGACAGAAGGCTTCGGGTCGTGGACTCGGGCATCGGGCCAAGAAGAGCGGGTATTGTGCCAAGGATATCGGAGTTGCGGAGTCGACTGGCCGATTGGGCAATAGGCTGCAGAAGAGGACGATGCGCCGAAGAATCGGACGAAGCGTCGAGGGACCAATGACATGTCGGACAACTTGGTTAATTGCTTAGGATTAATTGTCTCGATCGAAGTTTTGATTTGTTGTGCAGGATTAACTACGATAAGAGTAAGACAAGCAGCAGGTGTTGCGCCGGAGTCAAGATCATGATCACGTTGGGAGTTCGAGAGTTCAACGGAAGTTCGGACGGTCGTCGGAGGTTCAGCGAGAACAGATCCGAGAAGTCCAGAAGCTTGCCAAGCGAAGCTCGTCGGAACTCGCCAAGTGGATCGTCGCAAAGTCCAGGAGTATGCCGGATGTCCGCAGAAGGATCACCGAGGGTTTATCGGATGATCGACGGAAGTTGGCCGGAAACTCGCCGGAAGAAGCGATTGACGCATCGGAGCAAAGCTGCAGAAGTTGTCTTAGAGTTAATCGTAGTTAGCATGATGATTAAGCATGAAAATGGGAGGTGATCCCATTAGCTTAATCTTGGGGCAATTGGGCCCCTGAAAAGATTCAAATTGGGCCGAATGGAGCGAACCATTCGGACCCTGATTGCACCAGGAGGTGCAACCGCCCCAGCCAGGAGGTGCAACCGCCAGGGCTGTGAGGTTGGGAGGTGCAACCGCCCCAGCCAGGAGGTGCAACCGCTAGGGCTGCGAGGCTGGGAGGTGCAACCGCCCCAGCCAAGAGGTGCAACCGCCCAGAGCTCAGTCTTCGAGCTAGACTGGGCGGTGCAACCTCCTCTGTCAAGAGGTTGCACCGCCAGAGCTCAAGTTTCGAGCTCTGCCAAGCGATGCAACCACCGAGCTCAGTCTTCGAGCTCAGGCAGAGAGGTGCATCAGCCTGAGCTCAGTCTCGAGCTCTGCCAGGTGATGCAACCACCGAGCTCAGTCTTCGAGCTCTGGCAGAGAGGTGCATCAGCCTGAGCTCAGTTTCGAGCTCTGCTAGGTGATGCAACCACCGAGCTCAGACTTCGAGCTCTGCCAGGCGGTGCAACCACCGAGCTCAGTCTTCGAGCTCTGCCAGGTGATGCAACCATCGAGCTCAGTCTTCGAGCTCTGGCAGAGAGGAGCAATCGCCTGAGCTCAGTCTTCGAGCTCTGCCAGGCGGTGCCACCTCTCCAGTCAAGAGGTGCAACCGCCTGATCCCAGAATTCTGGGATTTGATCGATTTGATCGTTTTGAGCTCGAATTTTGAATTGGGTTGGGGCCTATAAATACCCCACCCATTCAGCACTGAAAAGATACAGACCTACACCGAAATCTTGATCTTTTCTGTGATTCTAAGAGCTCAAAAGTGTTGTAAAGCCTTTAAGTCTCCTCCTTCTGTTCTTCAAGTTTTCAGTTGTAAAGTGAGGAGAGAAAGGTCTGTAAAGGTTATCTCCTGAGCCTGTCAAAAGGAGAGAAATTGTAAAAGGGCAGTTTGGCCTTCGCCTATTGAAGGAAGGCCCCTAGTTGACGTCGGCAACCTCGTCGGTGGAGGAAGCCAAAAGTGGAGTAGGTCAAGGCTGACCGAACCACTCTAAATCTCTGGTTTGCGTTTATTTTCGAGCACTTTATCATTACTGCAAACCTCCTTCATTACTACTGCTGTCTGCGCTTTCACGAACAAGTTCTAAGTGCTGTTCTTCCGAATCTGCATTCAGACGTAAATTCGTATTTTCATACATTACAGTTTACGTTTACGTTTGATTCTGCAGAACTGTCTTCCGTGCTTTTACGAACGAGCTTCTTTGCAGTTTACACTTACATTTTGATCCTATTGATAACTGCAAACTGTCCTCTACAATTTTACGAACGAGTTTCAATATTTAGACGTAAAACTGCATTCAGACGTAAATCGGCTTTCCTCGCTCAATCATCAGATCTCAGTTCACGTTTACGTCTTGATTTCAACTGCATACTGCCTTCTGCGAGTATACAAACAAGTTTCAAAGTTTAGACGTAAATCTGCGTCTAGACGTAAAACTGCGTTTAGACGTAAATCTACGTTTAGACGTAAATCTGAGTTTAAGACGTAAATATGAGTTTAGACGTAAATCTGCGTTTAGACGTAAAACTACGTTTAGACGTAAATCTGCGTTTAGACGTAAATCTGCGTTTAGACGTAAATCTGCGTTTAGACGTAAAACTGCGTTTAGACGTAAATCTGAGTTTAGACGTAAACTGCGCTTAGACGCAAAACTGCGCTTAGACGCAATCTGCGCTTAGACGCAAACTGCACTTAGATACAAACTGAGAATTTGCTTTTGCATCATAATAGTTTTTGAACGAACGCAGCTTTTGGTTTTTAATCGCTGTAAGATTTCCGCTGCACTAATTCACCCCCCCCCTCTTAGTGCTCTCGATCCTAACAATTGGTATCAGAGCGGGGTATTTCTCATTTCGGATTTACACCCGAGAGAAATGACTTTTCAAGAGGGCTGTTCGGTCTTTCGTCCACCGTTCTTTAACGGATTGGACTACACTTATTGGAAAACTCGAATGAGAGTTTTCTTAATTTCTCTAAATCTGGATTTATGGAATATCATTGAAAACGGTTTTCAACTTCCCTCTAAACCGATGAACGAATGGTCGGATTTGGAGAAGAAGTATTTCTCTTTAAACGCAAAGGCTATGAATGCCTTATTTTGCGCTTTGGACAAAAATGAGTTCAATCGGATTTCTACGTGCGAAACAGCTTTTGACATTTGGCGAACACTTGAAATCACGCACGAGGGAACTAGTAGTGTCAAAGACTCGAAAGTTAACTTTTTATTGCATGATTTCGAGCTTTTTCGAATGCAACCAAGCGAGACTATAGGCGACATGTACACCCGTTTCACGGATGTCGTCAATAGTTTAAGAGCTCTTGGAAAATGTTTTTCGGACTTTGAACTCGTAAACAAGATTTTGCGTTCTCTTTCTAAGAAGTGGGATTCAAAAGTAACTGCAATACAAGAAGCTAAAAACCTAAACAACTTATCACTTGAAGAACTAATTGGTTCATTGATGACATATGAAATGGTGTACAATGCACATGATGAACATGTTGAACTCTGGACAAATGAATGCCACTTGAGCGATGACTCAAGTGATGAGGACAATGATGAACAAAACAACCTTCCAAAGAACAGGAAGGATTTGGGACATAGAACATTTGAAGACCACTCGAGCATAAGCTCAAGTGATGGTGAACTTAAACTACAAATGAAACGAAAATTAAAAAGAAAAAAGAATCAAACTACTTGCTTTAAACGCAAGAAGAAGAACAAAAATTGGGATGAATCGAGCTCCTCCGAAGAAGAGAAAGTCAACAAAAGCAAGGCGGCAAACTACGCCTTAACAGCCTACAATGATGAGGTAATCGAAATCCCTCTAATTTACTTCGAAATTACATGATGCTTTTCATGATGCATTTTTCTTTTTCTTTAAATTTTCTTGAAAATTATATTTTTAATAATTTAATAATGAAAATGCAAAAATATGATCATGCTTGTAATCTTGAAAATGATAATGAAAATTGCATGTCTTATGTTAATGCAAGATAGAAATCTAATGATTTTACACCTAGTGAGATTAATCTTATTTATGTGCTTGAGAAGCAAGAATGTATATTTTGATGATTTTCATATTGCTTTTCAATGACGATACATGGCTTTTGTCTGCAAGGCTTGATATTTTTCATTGTCTTTGTTTATTAAATATAATGTATGGTTTTGACATAAAAATAAAGATTTGAGCATGCTATTATAAAGTCAATCATAAATTAAAACTAAAGAAGTTTTAGGCATTTATAAGAATCATTCAAAATTATGTTCAATGAAACCTTGCTTAATGTTGCAATGAAAATATTAAAGTTATACTTGATGATTTCAGATTTGACAAATGCTACACTTTAAATATGAATCATTCTTCAATCAGATTAAATGCTTCAATCATTTTCTATCTCTAAGAGTTCTCGATTTTGGTGAAATACAAGTGATAAATTCATTTATGATATCTTGTAAATCACTTGAATTATGAATGAGTTTTTCTTTTTTATGATGTGTTAAAAGAATCACTTAAAAAGAAAATGTTTTTCCCATTTTATCGAGATTAATGATTTCATGATATTATGTGAATCTCGAAACTGATTTTGATGAAATAGTAATAACGTTATTCATGTTATGAATCTTAAAAATGATAATATGCTTCATGTGATAATATGAATACATGAAACACTTATGATATTCTGTGTATTCATAAAATATTTATCTCATCATCCAATAACTCTTCTTGATATTCCTTATGAGATGAAATGAAATAATGCATGAAATACAAATGAGGAGTTAATGATCATGCATAATAGGATGTAATGAATTCTAGATACCATCGTTTGAATATCTATGATCATGCTGCCAAAATGATATATCATGAATGCTTGAATATCATGTTTGATATGCTCATGATGATGATTGATTTTTCAGTATCATGCATAAATTTTTTGAAATGTAATGTTAATGAATTTGTGCATTGAAACTATAATGATGCACAAATAAGAATGATTACTTACCTTTGTCATGATTTAGAAATTGATGTAAAGGGTTTTTCCCTTGTTGACAATGACAAAGGGGGAGATAGCTAGTTTGCACAAGTCAAGAAGATGCAAAAACTTGATTGCTAGCTTGCCTATCGTAAGTAGCAAAGATTGCTAACTTGCTTATTTCAAGAAGCAAAAGTTGTCTTCTTGAACATCACCATCTTGAATATCTCAAGAAGCAAGACTTGCAACTTGCACATTACAATAGGAAGCAATAATCATGAGCCTACACAAGAAAGTTATCTTGCATTTGCTTTCGAAGTTTTTTGCTAGCTTGTATATTGTGAAACTTGTACATCGTAAAAATTGCTAGCTTGTTGGTCTAAAGAGAAGCAAAAAGTTGCTATCTCAAAAGAAGCAAATATGCTATCTTGCCTATCTCAAGAGGCAAAAATGCTAACTTGCGCATCTAGCAAAGTGAGCAAAATTTTCAAGAAGCAAGAGTTGCCTTCTTGAACATCTCTAATTTGCTAGCTTGCATGATATAGAACTTGCTATCTTGAACATTACCAAAAGTGCTATATTATATGTTATAAAACTTGAATATCTAAAACTTGATAGCATGAATGTCCTAAGCATGATATAACACTTGCTAAATCTTCTAGCTCCAAGATTGCATGATGATAAAACTTGATACTATGTTTTTCATGCAATGAGTTGAATCAATATCACAAACACTTGATTATGATACTTCTCCTTTTTGTTGATGACAAAGGGGGAGAAGTATGTTGATGAAAGTATGTTGATGACATGACATGTGATGCATAAGTTTATGCACATGTTCATGTTGACGTATTGCAAGTATTCATGATGAATATTGCAATGACTTGAATTCAGTTTGAATTCAAGGTTCTATCAATATGGCATATTGATAGGGGGAGTTTGTTTAAACTCCGGGAGTTAAGTTTAACTCCGTCATCAAGTGGTTGTCATCATCAAAAAGGGGGAGATTGATGAATCTCGTATTTTGATGATGAAACTACTTGATATATGTTTATGATTTAATCTGCGTTTTGAGTGACGCAGGATGCTTCGATCAGGATGAGACAATTAAAGCAGGAAAATCATGTTGTGCCGAAGGAACATGTCAGAAGATTGGACTTCGGGCCGGTGGATCGGTCGACGTATCGACAGAAGGCTTCGGGTCGTGGACTCGGGCATCGGGCCAAGAAGAGCGGGTATTGTGCCAAGGATATCGGAGTTGCGGAGTCGACTGGCCGATTGGGCAATAGGCTGCAGAAGAGGACGATGCGCCGAAGAATCGGACGAAGCGTCGAGGGACCAATGACATGTCGGACAACTTGGTTAATTGCTTAGGATTAATTGTCTCGATCGAAGTTTTGATTTGTTGTGCAGGATTAACTACGATAAGAGTAAGACAAGCAGCAGGTGTTGCGCCGGAGTCAAGATCATGATCACGTTGGGAGTTCGAGAGTTCAACGGAAGTTCGGACGGTCGTCGGAGGTTCAGCGAGAACAGATCCGAGAAGTCCAGAAGCTTGCCAAGCGAAGCTCGTCGGAACTCGCCAAGTGGATCGTCGCAAAGTCCAGGAGTATGCCGGATGTCCGCAGAAGGATCACCGAGGGTTTATCGGATGATCGACGGAAGTTGGCCGGAAACTCGCCGGAATAAGCGATTGACGCATCGGAGCAAAGCTGCAGAAGTTGTCTTAGAGTTAATCGTAGTTAGCATGATGATTAAGCATGAAAATGGGAGGTGATCCCATTAGCTTAATCTTGGGGCAATTGGGCCCCTGAAAAGATTCAAATTGGGCCGAATGGAGCGAACCATTCGGACCCTGATTGCACCAGGAGGTGCAACCGCCCCAGCCAGGAGGTGCAACCGCCAGGGCTGTGAGGTTGGGAGGTGCAACCGCCCCAGCCAGGAGGTGCAACCGCTAGGGCTGCGAGGCTGGGAGGTGCAACCGCCCCAGCCAAGAGGTGCAACCGCCCAGAGCTCAGTCTTCGAGCTAGACTGGGCGGTGCAACCTCCTCTGTCAAGAGGTTGCACCGCTAGAGCTCAAGTTTCGAGCTCTGCCAGGCGATGCAACCACCGAGCTCAGTCTTCGAGCTCAGGCAGAGAGGTGCATCAGCCTGAGCTCAGTCTCGAGCTCTGCCAGGTGATGCAACCACCGAGCTCAGTCTTCGAGCTCTGGCAGAGAGGTGCATCAGCCTGAGCTCAGTTTCGAGCTCTGCCAGGTGATGCAACCACCGAGCTCAGACTTCGAGCTCTGCCAGGCGGTGCAACCACCGAGCTCAGTCTTCGAGCTCTGCCAGGTGATGCAACCATCGAGCTCAGTCTTCGAGCTCTAGCAGAGAGGAGCAATCGCCTGAGCTCAGTCTTCGAGCTCTGCCAGGCGGTGCCACCTCTCCAGTCAAGAGGTGCAACCGCCTGATCCCAGAATTCTGGGATTTGATCGATTTGATCGTTTTGAGCTCGAATTTTGAATTGGGTTGGGGCCTATAAATACCCCACCCATTCAGCACTGAAAAGATACAGACCTACACCGAAATCTTGATCTTTTCTGTGATTCTAAGAGCTCAAAAGTGTTGTAAAGCCTTTAAGTCTCCTCCTTCTGTTCTTCAAGTTTTCAGTTGTAAAGTGAGGAGAGAAAGGTCTGTAAAGGTTGTCTCCTGAGCCTGTCAAAAGGAGAGAAATTGTAAAAGGGCAGTTTGGCCTTCGCCTATTGAAGGAAGGCCCCTAGTTGACGTCGGCAACCTTGTCGGTGGAGGAAGCCAAAAGTGGAGTAGGTCAAGGCTGACCGAACCACTCTAAATCTCTGGTTTGCGTTTATTTTCGAGCACTTTATCATTACTGCAAACCTCCTTCATTACTACTGCTCTCTGCGCTTTCACGAACAAGTTCTAAGTGCTGTTCTTCCGAATCTGCATTCAGACGTAAATTCGTATTTTCATACATTACAGTTTACGTTTACGTTTGATTCTGCAGAACTATCTTCCATGCTTTTACGAACGAGCTTCTTTGCAGTTTACACTTACATTTTGATCCTATTGATAACTGCAAACTGTCCTCTACAATTTTACGAACGAGTTTCAACATTTAGACGTAAAACTGCATTCAGACGTAAATCGGCTTTCCTCGCTCAATCATCAGATCTCAGTTCACGTTTACGTCTTGATTTCAACTGCATACTGCCTTCTACGAGTATACAAACAAGTTTCAAAGTTTAGACGTAAATCTGCGTCTAGACGTAAAACTGCGTTTAGACGTAAATCTGCGTTTAGACGTAAATCTGAGTTTAAGACGTAAATCTGAGTTTAGACGTAAATCTGCGTTTAGACGTAAAACTACGTTTAGATGTAAATATGCGTTTAGACGTAAATCTGCGTTTAGACGTAAATCTGCGTTTAGACGTAAAACTGCGTTTAGACGTAAATCTGAGTTTAGACGTAAACTGCGCTTAGACGCAAAACTGCGCTTAGACGCAATCTGCGCTTAGACGCAAACTGCACTTAGATACAAACTGAGAATTTGCTTTTGCATCATAATAGTTTTTGAACGAACGCAGCTTTTGGTTTTTAATCGCTGTAAGATTTCCGCTGCACTAATTCACCCCCCCCTCTTAGTGCTCTCGATCCTAACAGAGAGGGCTATTTATAAGCCTCAAATGTATTCAAACTTGGAGCCTAAAGATGTCTCATCCCCGATTTTCGTGGTCTTAGCGGTAGCACCGCCTATGCTGGACGGTACCACCACCTGCAGCACTGACACTAGGAGGCACCACCATCTAGAAGACTATTTGGATGATACCACCATCCAAACTGGCAGTACCACTGCCTGATAGTCTTGGAGATTGAGTCTTGACGGTACCATCGCCCAAACTAGTGGTACCACCACCTGACATAGTCTCGGAGACTGTGCCATGACGGTGCCACTATTAAGATCAAGAGCACTAAGAGGAGGGGGGGGGGGGTGTGTGAATTAGTGAAATGAAAAACTTTTGATGATTAAAACTATGTTCGTATGTTGAAATCTGATTCCGACGTAAAAGTCATTTCGTGTAGATAATAACTTTGAAAGCTTACGGAAGTGTATTTGAAGTAAAGTAAGGAAAGCGTTTTGCAGTTAAGATAAATAGCACAAAGGAAATGTAAACCAGATTTTAGAGTGGTTCGATCAAACATGACCTACATCCACTTTTGGCTTCCTCCTTCGATGAGGTCACTGGCGTCTACTAGAGGCCTTCCTTCAATAGGCGAAGGCCAACCACCCTTTTACAGTTTCACTCTTGATGGGCTTAGGAGATAACCCTTACAGAATTTTCTTTCCTCTCTTGAAAGATCAAAACTTGGAAGAAAAGAGGGAGGAGAACTTCTAGCCTTTACAACACTTTTGAGCTCTAAAAATCACAGAGTAAGATTGGATTTTCGGTGCCCTTTCATACAGTAAAGGGTGAGGTATATATAGGCCCCAAACTAGTTTGAATTTGGAGCTCAAAAATATCTTTTCCCGGATTTCTAGGTCCTAGCGGTACTACCTCCTGACTGGGGTAGTACAATCGCCTGATAGAGCTTGGAGACCGAGCTCTAGTGGTGCCACTGCCTGACTGGGGCGGTTGCACCACCCAGATTTCTTGGGAGACTAAGCTCCTAGGCGGTGCCACCGTCGGCCAGAAATCTGGGTCCGAATGGGCTGATCCATTCGGCCCAAATTGGGTCTGTCAAGGGCTCAATTGCCCCCAGATTAAGTTAATGGGATCACCTCACATTCCTAACTTAATATATATGCTAACTATGATATTTCTTAAGACATTTACTACAACTTGCTATAGTGCGTCAATCGCTTCTTTCGGCGAGCTTCCGACAAACTTCCGACGAACCTTCGGCGATGCTCCGGCGGACTTCTGGCAAACTCTTGGACTTGCGATGATCCACTTGGAGAGTTCTGACAAGCGTCTTTGGCAAGCTCCTGGACTTTTGATTTGTTCCCGCAGAACCTCCGACGACCGTCCTGACTTCCGTCGAACTCTCAAACCCCCAACGTGATCATGGTCTTGACTCCGGTGCAACTCCTACTGCATGTCTTTCTTCCATCGTAGTTAATCCTGCACACTTATCTCAACATATGGATTATATAATAAATGACAATTGACTTCATCATCAAAATCTAAGATTCAACAATCTCCCCCTTTTTGATGATGACAATCAATTGATAACAAAGTTAACCTTAACTCCCCCTATCTATATGCCATACTTGAGATAAGTTATTCTTGAATTCAAAGCTTTTGAATTCAAGAGACATATTGATAAGTTAAGATCGTTTAACCTTATCAATGCTCCCATCATGATTCCTATCATGATGTATTTCTTTGAAAATGATGTCAAGGCATGACATCCATTTTTAGGTTTTACATTTCAAATGTGAAAGATAGCAATCGTAGCAATTCATCATATGGTAAGATATCAACATGTAAAACTACGATGTAAGTTCTTGATATTTTAACATAATACAAATGTTTCAAGTGTTTAGCACTCATAGCATTTCATCACATATCAATTTATAGAATTACGATGTATGCTCTAGATATCTTAACATAGTGCAAATATGGCAATAACATAGTGCAAATATGACATAGTGCAAATATGGCAATCATAGCAATTCTATCACCAATTTATCATATATTTCGATGCAAGATTTTGATACCTTAACATAATTCAAATTCAAATATGGCATTCATAGCATCAATTTATATAGCATTAAATTCTAATATGGCACTCATAGCATCAATTCATATATTTCTCCCCCTTTGTCATCAACAAAAAGGAGAACGATATTAGCAAATTTTAACTAGGTTTATGTCATTTTTTAATAATGAGTGATAGGAAACCAATTATACAAACATCTCAAGGTAAACATGACATGGAGATGATTTTCATTGCTTCTTCCTCTTTGTTATTAACTTTTTGCATAAAGGAGGAAAGCCATTTGTGAGCTTACTCGAATCAAGATATGTGTATGAATCAAATTCTTGCACGTAAAACTATTTCTCAAAAGATATAAGATGGAATCATCAAATCCATTTCTCGAAAGATATTTTTCACATGATAAGTCAATGAGAGATGCATTTGCTAGTTGATTCCATATGTCAAAAATCAATGATGTGAATCCAAAACTCGATATGACATATGTTTATTAAGTCCAGAAGAGAATAATGTATTGAGAAAATCTGATTGTTAGGATCAAGAAGATCCAAAAATAAAATTTAACATTTTCATGCATTCAGACGAGGTTTTGCTACAGATTTTCAAATTCAATTATGAAGATAAAACATGCTTATTATCATGGAAATTTTTTGTATCCAAAATACATAATTTCCAACATGTAATTAAGGCATGTAATTATGTAAAATCATCATGGTAATTAAGTGATTTGATCATAAAAAAATCCAAAAAATAATCTTAACAAGTTTATGCATTCGGACATATTAACATTCCTAATTCTATTCCAATGAAATCAAATTGTTCTTCACTTAGAGGTTTTGTAAAAATTTCAGCTAGTTGATGCTTAGTATCAATGAACTCTATGATTACATCATGAATAGTGACATGATCTCGTATAAAGTGATGTCTAATATCAATATGTTTTGTTCTTGAGTGTTGAATGAAATTCTTTATTAAATATATTGCACTTGTGTTATCATATTTAATGGAAATGTTTTTAAGATGGACTTTATAATCTTCTAAGGTGTTTTTCATCCACACAACTTATGCACAGCATGCACTAGCTACAATATACTCAGCTTCGGTTATTGATAGTGCAACCGACTTTTGTTTCTTAGATGACCAGGAAATAATGGAATGTCCCAAAAATTGACATGTTCCTGATGTGCTTTTTCTATCTAGTCTACACTCAGCAAAATCCGCATCAGCATAAACAATTAACTCAAAATTCTCGGATTTTGGATACCATAATCCTAAATTTATGGTACTTTTAAGATATCTAAGTATTCTTTTAACCACTTTGAGATGAGATATCTTAGGGTTCGATTGAAACCTAGCACAAAGTCCAATACTGAACATGATATCTGGTCTAGTTGCAGTGAGGTAAAGTAAACTTCCTATCATACCCCTATAAGTTTTTTGTGTTAGGATCGGAGCGGTAGTAAGAGGGGGGGGGGGAGTGGGGGGTGAATTAGTGCAGCGGTAAAGTACGATAAACTTTTGACGATTTAAACACTTTCGGAAACTTCGTACGATAAAAGCAACGTTTCGTTTGAAACCGTTTCGATTGCGTTTTAACTTGAAGGGATATGTAAGAAGGAGACAAAGAAGTAGAGCATCAAAGTGAAGATGGTTTGTAGTAATATAAATGACAATAAGATAAACGCAAACCGATTTATAGTGGTTCGGTCATGTGACCTACATCCACTTGCGAAGCCTTCTTCAATGAGGCTCCCAACTTCCACTAGCCAATCACTTTGAAGGGGAACGACAAATACCCCTCTTACAACCTTTTATAAGTGGTTCACTCTCTTACAAATTTTCAAAGAGAAAGAAGGAGGTGAACACTCAAGCAATTGAAAACAAAAACTTGCTAAAGACTTTGCTAAGACTTTTATCTCAATCTCTTGCTTCTAAAAGGTTGTGTTCTCAGCTGAGAATTGAGGGGTATTTATAAGCCCCAAGAGGATTCAAATTTGGGCTCCAAATTTTGAATTCTCTTAGGTTCCCGAGGCTAGCAGTGCCACCACCTGTCGGTGGCGGTGCCACCGCCTGTTAGTGTTTGACACTGATAGTGTACTAGCGGGGCCACCGCCCAGTCCGGCGGTGCCACCGCCGGACCTCTCGGGTGCTGAGCAGTGCCACCGCTTGGTTCTTGGGTTCTAGGCAGTGCCACTGCCTAATCTGGCGGTGCCACCGCCTACACTATTTCAGCTCACTGGTTGGGCTCCAAACTTGGCCCAAACCAGTCCGAACTCGGGCCCAATTGGCCCCTACTTGGGTTATAGGATTAACACCTAATCCTAATCCTAATTAACATGCTAAATACTAATTTAAAGACATTTCTTAAGCTATTACAAAGTCCATAAGTCAAGACTTCTTTCGGCAAGATTCCGATGAACTTTCGGCGGTCTTCCGATAAACTCTCGGAAACCATTATGCGGACTCCCGGCAAGCTCCTAGACTTCATGATTTGATCTTGGCGAGTTCCAACGAGCTTCTTCGGCAAGCTCCGATCTTCCTCGGTGAGCTCCGTGAACTTCTAACGAACCTTCCGGCGAGCTTCCGAAAAACCCTTCGGCAAGCTCCCTACTTATTCTCGGCTAGTTCCGGCAGCATTCCCGACGAACCGTCGGACTTCCATCGAACTTTCGAACTCGCAACAAATCCTTCGCGCTTGACTCCGACACTTTATTTCGCTTTATGTCTTCATCGTTATCGTAGTTAATTCTACACACACAAGCCAAAACTCTACTCCGATCTAGACAATTATTACAACATGAATTGACATTCTATTGCCCGGAACGTCATTAGTTGGCGCATCGTCCGATTCTTCAGCGCATCGTCCTCTCTTGCGGCTTGTTGCCCAATCAGTGGTTGACCTCCGCAACCCCGATATCCTTGGTGCAATTCCGCTCTTGGCACAATGCCCGACGTCCAAAGCCTTCTGCCATCCAATATCCTAACGTGATCTCCTCCGGCACAACGTTAATTCCTCCTGCGTTAACTATCTAATCTTGATCGAGTAGACCTGCATCACTCAAAATGCAGTTAAACATCTAAACACAATCAATTAGTTTCATCATCAAAATCCAAGATTCAACAATCTCCCCCTTTTTGATGATGACAACTAATTGATGACTAACGGAGTTAAACTTAACTCCCCGGAGTTTAACCAAACTCCCCCTATCAATATGCCATTGATAGAACACTTGGATTATCCCAAATCCATGTAACATTCATCACATGTTATGAAAAATATTTAAACCATCATGCAAATATATATAAAATATTCAATTCAATGCATGAAGTCATCAATATACTTCTCCCCCTATGTCATCAACAAAAAGGAGAAGTAACTCAAGCTATTTTAAAAGATATGCAAGTTTTTGCAATATAAAGCTAGATTTTCATTACAACATATAAGCACAAAAGCTTAGCAAGATTCTTAAGTTCAATCATGGCAATTCAACACTTGCTTCTTGTGCAAGATTGCACTTTGCTTTTCTTTGCATGTTCTCACTAGCAAAAGCTTTCTCCCCTTTGTTTTTATCGAAAAGAAGGGAAGAGTACAAGCTAGCCAACATTTGCCTTGAGCTAGCAATCTTTCTCCCCATATGTCATTGCCGAAAAGAAGGAGAGGAACCAATAATTTAGACTTTTACATAAATTATGAATTTGCATCAATCAATATTTCAATTATCACATGATACATACAAGACAAAAATTGCAAAGAAATCATGTCATGAAAGACATCAATTGTTAAATATGATATGATAATAGTCTCAAAATTTTCAATTTGCGATACATGTGATACATTGCAATACACTAAAAAATTTAATGTGATGCTTTTGAGGATATCAACCTATTTTTGATGCAAAGCATGGCAAGAGAAATTATATTGCAAGTTTCCTAAGTTTTACATTTTTTGCTTCTTTCGAGATAACAATTCTTTGCTTCTTTTTAGATTGCAAGATTTGTAATTCATTGGTAGTGTTCATGATAGCAAGTTCTTTCAATGAAATGATCGAGCTAGGAAATTTTTACGAAATGCAAGTTTTACTACATAAAAGCTAGCAAAAATTTCGAAAGCAAATGCAAGATAGCTTTCTTGTGTAAGCTCATGATTCTTGCTTTCTATTGCAATGTGCAAGTTGCAGGTTTTTCTTATTGAAATAGGCAAGATAGCTCATTTGCTTGAGATTATAAGATAGCATTTCTTGCTTTTGAGATGAGCAAGCTAATAAGTTTTGCCCCTTTTTGCGATGTGTACTTTTGTAATTTTTTGCTTCTCTTGTCTTGTGCAAGCTAGCTATCTCCCCTTTTGTCATTGTCAAAAAGAAGGAAAGACCTTTTACATCAATTATGACAAAAGTAAGTATCAATCTCATTTGTGCATCATTATATTTTCAAATTAAAACATGCACTATTTTAAAAACCTTATATTTCATTCATGCACGATATTGAATAAATCAATCAACATTATGAGTATATCATACATGATACATCATTTTGGTAATAAATTATAGCACTTATCAATATTTTGATCATGATACCAAGCATTCATCATTTAGAGCATTCATGATACACATTATATGCATATATCATCAAAATAAAAAGCAATTGCATGCATAATTTCAAATCATAAATGTTTCAAATCATGATGGTATCAATTTTGTCAAATTATATCCTACCATGTTCATTACTTTTCATTTGTATGCATCAAAATAATATCTAGAGTATTTTATACATAATACAAAATCATCATTTATAATTACATCAATATTATAATCATTATTTCAATCTACACATCATGATAACAATAAATTTGCACTATAGACAATCTCATGTTTTATCATTCAAGCTAGCGTATATTTTTACAATTAGCAAGCTATCAAATTCATTTTTCTTTTATAATAGTGATTCAATCATATCAAGGCATTTGTATCATAGATACAAAGAAATCATATCATCAAATATAAGACCATTTGAATACTAAAAGCCATGATTTATTTCAATAGAAATCCTTTATTTTTATAAATATCAAAAAGAAATGTAGGAGATCAAATGTTATAGTACCTTGATTCTTGCATTAAGAAGTCATAAGTTATAAATTTCAAAAAATCAAGATAAGTCTTATTCAAATTCAAATCATCAAATCAAAATCATTTTCAAGAGATTCATAAAAAGAAAAACATAGATAGATTTTTTTAATCTCTCAATTCTTTATGAATCATAAAAATTATAATTCCAAAAAATCATGATTTATTTAAGAAATTTTCTTCTTTAGTAAACAATAAGAAGAAATATGGGAGTTTAAAGAACAAGATCTTGATTCACAATAAAATTTCATGTATTGAATATCGAGAAATCAAGATGGTGATTCATAAAGAATATCACAAGTTACATTCAAGAGAAAAATCATCATTCATTTTCAAATCATTCAATTTGTCAAATCAACATTTCTTGGGTATGCATGATATCAAAACATGGTTTCAAATCTTCAACATATAACATGCATGAATTCAAAAATCGAAAAGAGAAGGAAAGAATTCAAGGGTACAAAGATTTCAACCATCTCATAAACAAATGAAGGATCAACTCATGAATCCAAAATTCCATGAATCATTTCGACAAATCTCCTTTTAAATAATAAAAAAGATCATCAAAGGAAATCTCATATTATTCCAAAAAATCAAGATCATGATTTTGATAAAACTCATTTCAAATTCAAATTATCAAAATCATTTTTATGGTTCACAAAATTCATAACATAAGTAGATTCATGTTTCATTTTAAGTGATTGATTTCATATTAACATGCTTTTCAAACATGCATTAACGTTTAGAATCAAAAAATGAATTTTGTCATAAAACCATCAAGACCAATAAATTACAAAAATCATTATATATTACTTTAAAATCTCATACATAAAATCGTCAAATCATGGTATCAAAATTTCAATATTTTCATTACAACTTTATTGCATTGGTTTCATTGAACATAATTTTGAATGATTCTTATAGATAACTAAAACTTCTTTAATTTTAATTTATATGATTGACTTTATATTAGCATGCTCAAATTTTGTTCTTATGTCAAAACCATACATCATGTTTGAAAACCAAAGATAAGGTTCATAAAAAAAATCATCAAGCCATCCATTCAAAAGCCATGCATCGTCGTTGAAAATCAATATGGAAATCATCAAAATACACATTCTTGCTTCTCAAGCACATACATAAGATTAATATTACTAGGTGTATAAGCATTAGATTTATATATAACATTTTATTGCATTAACATAACACATGCAATTTTCAAGAAAATTAATCCTAAACTAAATTAAAGATAACTCATGAAAGTATTATGTAATTTCGAAATAAATTAGGGGGATTTCGATTACCTCATTGTTGAAAGTAGTTGAGGCGTAGTTTGCCACATCGCCTTTCTTGATTTTCTCCTCGTCTTCGGAAGAACTCAATTTAACCCAATTTTTGTTCTTCTTGCGTTCAAAGCAAGTAGTTCCATTCTTTTTGCTTTTTAATTTTTGTTTCATTTGTAGTTTAAGTTCACCATCACTTGAGCTTATGCTCGAGTGGTCTTCATGTGTTCTATGTCTCAAATCCTTCCTGTCCTTTGGAAGGTTGCTCTCGATTTTCCTTTTGTCACATTGTTCATTTTGTAGGTCATTAGAGACCCAATAAGTTCTTCAAGAGGGAATGTTTTAAGGTCCTTGGCCTCTTGAATAACCGTAACTTTTGGATCCCAACTTTTTGGAAGGGATCTTAAGATTTTAGTGACTAGTTCAAAGTTAGAAAAACTTTTACCAAGAGCTTTGAGTCCATTGATGACATCCGTGAAATGGGTGTACATGTCTCCGATGGACTCACTTGGTTTCATCAGGAAAAGTTCGTAAGAGTGCACAAGAATGTTGATTTTGGACTCTTTCACTCGGCTAGTGCCTTTATGAGTGACCTCAAGAGTTCTCCAAATATCAAAAGCCGAATCACAAATCGAAATGCGATTAAATTCATTTTTGTCAAGTGCACAATGTAAGGCATTCATAGCCTTTGTATTTAAAGCAAAAACTTTCTTCTCCGATTCATCCCATTCGCTCATCGGAAGAGAAGATTTTTGAAATCCATTTTCGACAATATTCCAAAGCTCGAGATTCAACGAAAGTAAGAAAACTCTCATTCAAGTTTTTCAATAAGTGTAGTCTGTCCCATTGAAAAAGGGAGGACGAATGAGAGAGTGACCCTCTTGAAAGCCGTAAAGAACCAAAGTAAAAAACCGTGGCTCTGATACCAATTGTTAGGATCAGAGCGGCAATAAGAGGCGGGGGGGGGGGGGGGGGGGGGGGGGGGGTGAATTAGTGCAGCGGCAAAGTATGATAAACTTTTGACGATTTAAACACTTTCAGAAACTTCGTACGATAAAAGCAATGTTTCGTTTTAAACCGTTTCGATTGCGTTTTAACTTGAAGGGATACGTAAGAAGGAGACAAAGAAGTAGAGCATCAAAGTGAAGATGGTTTGCAGTAATATAAATGATAATAAGATAAACGTAAACCGATTTATAGTGGTTCGGTCATGCGACCTACATCCACTTGCGAAGCCTTCTTCGATGAGGCTCCCAACTTCCACTAGCAAATCACTTTGAAGGGGAAGGACAAATACCCCTCTTACAACCTTTTACAAGTGGTTCACTCTCTTACAAATTTTCAAAGAGAAAGAAGGAGGTGAACACTCAAGCAATTGAAAATAAAAACTTGCTAAAGACTTTGCTAAGACTTTTATCTCAATCTTTTGCTTCTCAAAGGTTGTGTTCTCAGCTGAGAATTGACGGGTATTTATAGGCCCGAAGAGGATTCAAATTTGGGCTCCAAATTTTGAATTCTCTTGGGTTCCCGAGGCTGGCGGTGCCACCGTCTATCGGTGTCTAACACTGATAGTGTACTGGCGGTGCCACCGCCCAGTCCGACGGTGCCACCGCCGGACCTCTCGGGTGCTGAGCGGTGCCACCGCATGGTTCTCGGGTTCTAGGCAGTGCCACCGCCTAATCTGGCGGTGCCACCGCCTACACTATTTCAACTCACTGGTTGGGCTCCAAACTTGGCCCAAACCAACCGAACTCGAGCCCAATTGGCCCCTACTTGGGTTATAGGATTAACGCCTAATCCTAACCCTAATTAACGTGGTAAATATGAATTTAAAGATATTTCGTAAGCTATTACAAAGTCCACAAGTCAAGACTTCTTCCGTCGAGCTTCCGGCGAACTTTCGACGGTCTTTCGATAAACTCTCAGAAACCATTCTGCGGACTCCCGGCAAGCTCCTAGACTTCACGATTTGATCTTGGCGAGTTCCAACGAGCTTCTTTGGTAAGCTCTGATCTTTCTCGGTGAGCTCCATGAACTTCCAACGAACTTTCCTGCGAGCTTCCGAAAAACCCTTCGGCAAGCTCCCTACTCATTCTCGGCTAGTTCCGGCAGCATTCCCGACGAACCTTCGGACTTTCGTCGAACTTTCGAACTTGCAACAAATCCTTCGCGCTTGACTCCGACACTTTGTTTCGCTTTATGTCTTCATCGTTATGGTAGTTAATCCTGCACACACAAGCCAAAACTCTTCTCCGATCTAGACAATTATTACAACACGAATTGACATTCTATTGCCCGGCACATCATTGGTTGGCGCTTCGTCCGATTCTTCAGCGCATCGTCCTCTCTTGCGGCTTGTTGCCCAATCGGCGGTTGACCTCCGCAACCCCGATATCCTTGGTGCAATTCCGCTCTTGGCCCGATGCCCGACGTCCGAAGCCTTCTACCATCCAATATCCTAACGTCATCTCCTCCGGCACAACTTCAATTCCTCCTGCGTTAACTATCTAATCCTGATCGAGAAGACCTGCATCACTCAAAATGCAGTTAAACATCTAAACACAATCAATTAGTTTCATCATCAAAATCCGAGATTCAACATTTTGATCGAAGGTTTCTCCACCTTCATCAACTTATAACTTAGTGGAGGTGCTCATAGGAGTGTTAATAGATTTTGAGCTATCCATATTAAATCTTTTTAGTAGATCTAAATCATATTTAGTTTGATTAATAAAGATGCCATCGCTTAGTTACTTAATTTGTAAGCCTAAGAAAAAGGTTAATTCTCCCATCAAACTCATTTCAAATTCGAAACTCATGGTTTTAGCAAAAGATTCAAAGAGAGATTCATTCGTAGAACCAAAGATAATATCATCAACATAAATCTGAAAAATGAGAAAATTATTTTCAAAATTTTTGATAAACAATGAAGTATCGACCTTGTGTGAAATTATTTTCAAGAAGAAAAGTACTAAGTCTATCATACCAAGCCCTTGGGGCTTGTTTTAAACCATAGAGAGCTTTAGTTAATTTAAATACATGATTAAGTTGGCTATTATTTTCAAATCCGAGAGGTTGTTCAACATAAACTTCTTCAGAAATAAAGCCATTAAGAAAAGCGCTTTTAACATCCATTTGAAACAACTTAAAATTATTATTACTAGCATAGGCAAGTAGCATCCTTATGGCTTCTAATCTAGCCATAAGAGTGACGGTTTCTTTATAATTGATACCTTCTTCTTAGTTGAAACCTTTGGCCACTAATCTAGCCTTGTTTCTAACCACGATACCATATTCATCTTGCTTGTTTCTAAAGACCCATTTAGTTCCAATAACTAAATGGTCATTTGGCCTAGGAATAAGCTTCCACACCTAATTTCTCTCAAATTGATTTAACTCATCTTGCATTGCGATAACCTATGAATCATCTTTCATGGCTTCGTCAATACATTTAGGTTCAATTTGGGAGAGAAAAGCGGCATTGGCACAAAATATTTTAAGAGAAGAACGTGTTTGAACCCCCTTAGATGTGTCTCCTAGGATTAGCTCCTTAGGATGAGCATCTACATACTTCCAATCCTTGGGTAAGGATGTTTTGGAAGTGGATGCATCCAAGTTGCTAGTTGGAGAAGGGGTTTCATTTAAATTCAAAGAATTGAAATTAACATCATCATCAAAATCATTTTTTTTTATTTAAGAAATCTCATTGAAAACAACATGAATGAATTCTTCTATAATTAAAGTTCTTTTATTGAAGATACGAAAAGCTTTAGAAATCGAAGAATAACCAAGAAAAATTCCTTCATCGGATTTAGCATCAAATTTTCCTAAGGCATCTTTTTCATTCAAGATAAAACACTTACACCCAAAAACTTTAAAATATGAAACATTGGATTTTTTATTGTTTCATAACTCATAGGGAATTTTGGTGAGTAAGGGTCTTACTAGAACTCTATTCAAAATATAGCATGTAGTGTTTAAGGCTTCGGCCCAAAAATATTTGGGTAGACTATGTTCACTCAACATGGTTTTTGCCATTTCTTGTACATTTCTATTCTTTCTTTCTAATACTCCATTTTGTTGTATTCATTAGATTCACAAAATTCTTAGAAATCACGGTTTTAAAATTCACCACCATGATCACTTCGAATTGATGAAATCATAAAACCCTTTTCATTTTGAATAAGTTTATAAAACTTGGTGAAATATCGAAAGCATTCATTTTTGTGTTTCAAGAAATAAGTCCATGTGTCTCTACTATAGTCATCTACAATGACGAAGGTATATTTTCTATCTCCTAGGCTTGATGTAGAAATTGGTCCGAACAAGTCCATATGGATTAATTGTAAGGGCCTAGAGATGCTTATTTGATTCTTAGATTTGAAACTACCCTTAATTTATTTTCCTAATTGACAAGCATCACACACATTATCTTTGATGAACTTGATATGAGGAATTCCTCGTACAAGTTCTTTGGATGATATTTGAGTGATTAGTTTCATACTAGCATGACCTAATCTCCTATGCCAAAGCCAAGCATCTTTATTCAAAATCGAGAAACATATTTTATTGCAAAGATCATTGATGTCAATGGTGTATACGTTATTCTATTTTAATACAATCATAGATATAATTTTGTGTCGTTTTTCAATGATACAAGCATTAGATTCGAATTTGATGATATATCCTTTATCACATAATTGACTAATGCTCAATAGATTATGTTTTAAACCATCAACTAACAAAACATCTTCAATAAAGAAGTTGGATTTGTTACATTTGGTTCCTTTGCCAATGATTTTACCCTTGTTGTTGTCTCCGAATGTGACATAGCTTTCGTCTATGCTAGTGTGCTTAGAGAATTGAGATGGATCTCCGGTCATATGCCTTGAGCATCTACTATCATGATACCATCTCTTGCTCATAGCTTGTGATGGTGTATGTCTCTACAAGAAAGGATAATTTTTAGGTGCCCATTTACTTTTGGGTGCCTCAAAAATTGATCTACATTGTTTATTATATTGCATAGAGTTTATCATGGTTCCTTTAAGAACCCAAATCAGTTTATTCGGGCTAATTTTCTTGAATGGACAATGATACACCACTTTGTCAAACTCACTTTGTCAAGTTAAACTCACTTTGTCAAAGTGATTTTATCGAACGAGATTATCGAACTGATGTCGTTTTTATCCGTTGAACTAATTCACCCCCCTCTTAGTGCCAACTCGATCCTAATAGGTTATGTTCGTTTAACATAGTTCTTGCCATTTCTTGTAAGCTCCTATTTTTCTTTCAACTACTACATTTTGTTGTGGGTTTCTTGGAGTAGAGAAATTATGGTTGTACCCATTTGATTCACAAAAGTTTTGGAAATCACAGTTTTAAAACTCACCACCATGATCACTATGTATATATGCAATCATAAAGCCTTTTTCATTTTGAATAAGTTAACAAAATTTTGAAAAATACTTAAAACAATCACTTTTGTGTGCCAAGAAGTATGTTCAAGTGTATCTACTATAATCATCAATAATTACAAAGGTATATTTGCTACCTCGGCTTGTTGCATCAATTGATCCAAATAAATTCATATGGATCAATTGCAATGGTCTAGAGGTGCTTATTTGATTCTTTGACTTAAAACTACCTTTTATTTGCTTTTCTAGTTAACATGCATTATACACTTTGTTTTTGACAAACTTAAAGCTAGGGATTCCTTTTACAAGTTCTCTAGCTGAACTTTGGGAGATTAGTTTCATGCTAGCATGACCTAACCTCCTATCCCAAAGCCAAGCATCATCGTTTAAAGTCGAAAAGCACATTTCATTACAAAGATCATCAATATCAATAGTATACATGTTATTATATATTAAGGCGATTATCATAGATGTATTTTTATGTGGTCTTTCAACAATGCAAGTATTAGATTCAAATCTTATGATATATCCTCTATCACACAATTTACTAATGCTTAAAAGATTATGCTTTAAACCATCTACTAATAACACATCTTCAATCAAGAGGTTTCATTTGTTACCTATGGTTCCTTTGCCAATGATTTTACCTCTGTTGTTATCTTTGAATCTCAAATTTTAATGATGAAATCAATTAATAGTATTTATGATTTGATTTACGTTTTCAGTGACACAGGGAGCTTCAATCAGGGAGAGACAATTAAAGCAGGAAGAATCATGTTGGGCCAGAGAAAAACATGTCAGAAAATTGGACGTCGAACCGAAGGATCAGTCGACATATCGACGGAAGGCTTCGGGCCATGGGTTTGGGCATTGGGCCAAGAAGACCAAAAATTATGCCAAGAAAATCAGAGTTGCGGAGGTCAACTGACCGATTGGGCAATAGGCTGCAAGAAAGGACGATGCGCCGAATAATCGGACGAAGCATCGATAAACCAATGACATGCCTGACAACATTTGATTAGATTTGTAATAATTGTCTAGATCGAAGTGGGTTTTAAGTGTGCAGGATTAACTATGATAGCAAGGCATAAAGCAAAATATAGTTCCGGAGTCAAGAACGAGATTTCGTTGGGAGTTTGAGAGTTCGTTGGAAGTCCGGAAGTTCATCAAAAGTCTGGAAATTGATCGAGAAGTCTAGGAGCTTGCTAGAGAAGCTCATCGAAACTTGCTAAGAAGATCATCGTGAAGTATAGGAACTTGCCGGGAGTCCGTTGGAACATTTCTAACAGATCATCAGAAGTTCACCGGAAGATTGCTAGAAGCTCACCGGAAGAAACCTAGACTTACGGACTTATTTAGCTTATTAAATGTCTTAAAATTCGTAGTTAGGACATAATTGGGTTGGAATTGGGCCAACTCAATAAGGGACCAATTGGGCCAAGTTTGGACTATGTTGGGCCAAGTGAAAGGCCCAAACAATGACCCAACAAGTGGAACCGTCATGGCACAGTCTCCGAGACTGTGTTCGATGGTGGTACTGCACAGATACAGTCTTATAGGCGATGGTACCTCTAAATTGGTTGGTGGTACTGCCTAGTGTTAGGTCGAAGGCGGTGGTACTGCCCAGTGCAGGTGGTGGTATCACCCGTACCCCGAAATTTTAGGGATTTGAATTTTGGCTCCAAGTTTTGAAGCCATTTGGGGTCTATAAATACCCCTGCTATTCCTGCATGGAGTAGGAAGAAAAGTAAATAAAAACTCTATGTTTCTAGAGTTGAAAACCCTTATAAAGTATAGAGTCCCTCCTCCTAAAGTTTAGAGACCATTCTAAGGGAGAGTGTGAGGGAGGCTTTGTAAAAAGGGGGTTTAAAAGTTCTCTCCTGAACATGTTAAAAGGAGAATCAAGTTGTAAGGGTAGTTGATCTTCACCCATTGAAGGAAGATCATTAGTGGATGCTGGTGGCCTTGACAGATGGGGAATCGGCGGAGTGGTTGTAGGTCACGACGACCGAACCACTATAAAACTCGGTTTGCATTTACTTTATGCTCTTTACTTACATTGCAAACTACCTTACTTGCTTTACCTTCTCAATACACTCTTCTATACACTTTCAAGTTATATTTATCTTTATGAAACGATTTTCGTCGGAATCAATTTTTCATCGTATGAAGAAATTTCAAAATCGATGATTTTTCCGCTACACTAATTCACCCCCCCCCTCCTCTTAGTGCCAACTCATTCCTAATAGATGCCCTAAGAGATAAGTGGACACCCTATTATTTTCATCTACTTGTAAGTTGTTGTAAAACAATCGAACAAGTCTAGGATAAATGGGTTCACTTATTTGAAGGATTGGAAGGACATCTAAGTTGGTAAACCATTGAATTGTTTCTAAATTACCCAATTCTTCTAAATCTACATATTTTCCCTTATGAACACTTCTAGATTCAAAGGTTGAGAATTTAAGGGCATGTTGGGGGGAATCAAAGAGTGTGGAGTCATAGGTTTCATCTACTCTCCTCTTACCTTTGTCCCTTAAGGATCTTCTAGATGCCATGGAACTATACATATTATTAATCAGAAAACTATAAGAAACAAGATCTAAAAATTGAGAGAGGTTTTTGAAGATTACCCTTGTAGTGATCTTTTGGAAAGTTGAGATTGATCTTTAGATTCGCAAGAGATGAGGGTTTTCTTGAGTTTCAAGAGGAAGAGCAAGGAGAATGAGAGGTGGAGAAGGATTTTGAGGTGTGGGAAAGAGGTCTAGGAAGGCTTGGGGGTGGTTCTACCGCCGGTCCTAAAAGCCCTTTTATAGGGCATAGCTACGGGCGGTGGTACCGCTAACTGGGCGGTGCTACCGCCTATGGGCAGTGTGCTCTGGCGGTGCTACCGTTGGTGGATAATTTTCAGCCCATTTTTAGGCTATAATTTTACCTTTCAACTTAGCATCTATATTTAGTATTCCAGTCATCACTTTGTGCTTAAGGAAAGTATATGCTTCGTAGTACTTTTGCAGGCTAATACTTTTCTATCTATGTGTATAAATGATTCAATCAAACAAATCGTAAATATTAAAAAATTCAAGTCACGGACATCAAGAAATAGTTTATTCGTATAACTCCTTTCCTTAGTTAAAGTAGGGCAAAATGAGGTTAAAGAATCAAGATTTGTATTGAAGAAAATCTTTGAGAAATAAGTAGATTATTTAATGTTTGGTACATTTGATAGATCATCTCAACAAATCCAAAGTCATCATCACTTTTTGCGAACCCAATGGAGGCAATGTAGATGGTTTCCTAAGTATGCTCTAGTATTAAAAAAATCATGCATCACCATTTAGATCCAAAAACCAAACAAAAGTTTTTAAGATCAAATGTGTAGCACATAATTTCAAAACATATGATTTCAAATCACATCATCAAGCATGATTTCATTGAATGTAAAACATCTTCATTTAAATTTATTTTATTACGGATAGTTCTACTTCCAATGATATTTCCTTTATTGTTTTGGCTAGAGAGATTTATGAAGTATTTTGGATCTCTGGTCATAAGCCTTGAGCATCTACTATCAAACTATCATCCTTGCTCCTAGCTTGTGATAGTAAACATTTCTATAAAAAAGGATGATATTTAGGTACCCATTTGACCTTGGGTGCC
Source organism: Musa acuminata AAA Group (assembly GCF_036884655.1). Lineage (NCBI taxonomy): Eukaryota > Viridiplantae > Streptophyta > Magnoliopsida > Zingiberales > Musaceae > Musa > Musa acuminata. The sequence continues at coordinate 29,258,912 of NC_088346.1, forward strand.
TAAAAAATCGATCAACTTAACTTATCAATTTGCATAGAGTTCTTTACGGTTCTTTTAGGAACCCAAATCAATTTGTGTAGACTACATCTCTTAAACAGATATTGATAAGCAACATGTCCAAATTTACAACAAAACTTGTATTTGTTTCGGGGTAAAACATGTAAAGTTGGGCCTTTAACAAAGATGGTTGGATTTTTACAAGTGTTACTTAAAAGCCGATTCCATCTCTTCTATGAACATGATTCTTACTTGCAAGAATCATGTTCAAGGATTTGCTACCTATTTTAAATTTTACTAGGGTTTCATGTAGTTGCAAATTCTCCTTTTTAAGTGTTTTTAATTCATCACATTTTGTACAAGGAGCTAAACTATCATCATGCTTAATTTTTAATCTATCAAAATTACTAACAAGAGAAGCATACACCTTTTTTAATAGTTTATACTTTTTACTAACTAATTTACATTCATCAAATAAATCATGAAAAGTACTTAATAATTTATCAAAAGATAAATGAGCTTCGATCGAGTTACTTGCCTCATCGCCATATGCCATCAATGCGTAGTGAGTAAATTGGTCTTTATTGGTTGGCTCTTCTTCTTTAGATCCACTTGAGTCATCCCAAGCTACTTTAAGCGCTTTCTTCTTCTTTGGTAACTTCTTCTTTACTAGGAGACATTCACTTTTGAAATGTCCCAGCTTATTGCATTCGTATCATATAACTTGTTATTTTTAGGTTTAATTTTATTTTTAGTGTCATTTTTTAATTTATTCCTTTTTATGAATTTTTTGAACCTTCTTGTCAAGAGTGCCAAGTCATCATCATAATCCTCATCACTTGAACTTTCTTTCAAGTGGTCTTCATGAGTTCTTAATGTCATATCCTTCCTATTCTTTGGAAGGTTGGTCTCAATCTCTTTATGAGTGTTCCAAGTCATCTCATAGGTCATTAGTGACCCAATAAGTTCTTCGAGAGGGAAGTTATTTAAATCCTTGGCCTCTTGAATGACTGTTACTTTAGGGCCCCAACTCTTTGGAATGGATCTCACGATTTTATTAACAAGTTCAAAATTCGAAAAATATTTGCCAAGAGCTTTTAAACTATTAATGACATCTGTAAAATGGGTGTACATGTCAACAATAGTTTCGCTTGGCTTCATCCGAAACAATTCATAAGTATGAACTAAAAAGATTTATCTTTGACTCATTTATTCTACTAGTGCCTTCGTGAGTGATTTTGAGTGTGTGCCAAATATCAAAAGTCGTTTCACAAATAGACACTCAATTGAACTTGTTTTTATCTAAAGCACAAAATAAATCATTCATAGCCTTGGCATTTAAAGCAAAAGTCTTCTTCTCCAACTCATTCCAATCGTTCATTAGAAGAGAAGACTTATGAAAGTCATTTTTCACAATGTTCCATAACTCAAAATCCATAGAAATTAGAAAAATCCTTATTCTAGTCTTCCAATATGTGTAATCCATCCCATTGAATATATGTGGATGTGTAATTGAATGACCCTCTTGGTTGTCGGCAAGTGCCATCTCTCTTTGGTTTCAAACCAAACAAGAATGACCTTGCTCTGATACTGTTAGGATTCTTTTTCTGAGCTTTTGAATAATATTTATTGAGTCTGTTTAGTCCAGTTATTTATTGAGTTTGTTTGGTTCAATTAGAGTCAGGTAGAGATTTATTTAATATTTATTTATTATTAAGAGTCCGGTGGACCCTAGGTGGAACTCTATAAATAGTGATATAACCCTTTCTTTTAATCAATCAATAAAATATTTTTATAGATTGTTATGACAAACCCTAGGAGGCTGATCCCCTCGAAACGATTAAGGAGGCTGATCCCCTCGAAGTGATCAAGGAGGCCGATCCTCTCGAAGCGATCATTCCCTTTTCTTTCATTTCTTTTATGATAAGACTTTTGGGTCTTATTATTTGATATCAGAGTAGCGATCCTCGGCATTCTTGTTGTAATTCATCATCTCAAAAAAAAAGAAAGCTCGCAACCACGCCCTTGCTTCCTAAGCCGTAGCCACGCCCCTGCTTCTAGCCAGCCCACCTGTCGTCGCTGCTCTTTGGCTAGCAACCGTCGCCGCTGCCCCCCGGCCACCAACCTCTCCTTCTCCACAGTCGGCATTGATTCCTAGCCGATCGACCACCGTTGCCGCTACCCCCCCCCGGCCAGTGACCGCTTCTCCTCGCTTCCCCATCTCGCTCGAGCAAGAAGGACCGCCAAGCGGTCCGCCCTTCGTCACTGACACCATTGTTGACACTGCCCTAACCGCTTTGCCATCATGCCCGCCCCCCCCGGGTAGCAACAGCAGCCGTCGGTTACCTCCCTCCTTGCGATGATCGAAATAGGGCAACTTGCCTCTGCTGCCCTTGTTTCCTACTACACCACCACCACTTATCTTCCCCTCGAGCATCGTTGCCTTCCAGCCGACCCACCACCACTACCAGCCACTGTGCGATGACTGCTGCTCACCACCCGACCGCCGCTCGCCTCCCAGCCGCCACTCCCCCCGGTTAGGGCGAGAAGGACCTCCGTCGCTCCCCCTTGCTCTACCCCCTTGGTGACCGAAATAGGGTAATCCTCTTGCTGCTGCGAACGCCGGTTGCCACCACCGTCACTTTTATTGCCTAGCTAGCAACCACGCTGCTCGCCGCCTAGCCTGTTGGGAAATCATAGGGGGGGCGACATCATATGCGCAGCGGAAGAACAAGAAAACAAAAATCCCCAATTCCCAAAAAAGATGTTCATCGTCTTGCGAAGATTGGTGCGCAAAATCCGCAAAAACACAAAACTGCGTATAGAGATTGTGTTACCTAGGGAGATCGTATATCCCTGTTTCCTTGCAGATCCTTAGGAGAGGGTGAAGGAGGTCAAGCGTCCTCCTCTCTAGCGGTGATCCACACAGCAGGGTTGCGACGACGCTCCTCAAAACTCCAGGCCTACTCTGAGGTGGAGAGGGAGAGGAGAATAGGAAGGGCAAGCAAAGACTCTAGCCTATGAGGCTGTGAATCCCTCCTATTTATAGAGATCCCGTGTCAAAACCCTAATGGGTCCTTTCCCTAGTGGGTATTGGATCTGCATCCAATAAGACAAGGGCTCCGTCAGATATCTCATATCCGAACCTCTACTCATCGCAATGCCTACCATATGTGTGTGACCCTCTAGGCCCAATATCGAGCTGGCCGTGAGTCATACCTGTCAGAACTCCTTCTAACTCAGTGAATTATTATCTCTGTAATAATTCACTCGACTCATCGACTACGGAAGTACTAGGCCACTACGCCGTAGTCCCCAGACGATACAGGGGAATCCAATCCATTGGACCTGTCTGTCCTCAGTTACCATGTACCTATAGTCCCTCATCCATCTAATATCCCAGAGACCGTATATCGAGCATGGTGTTGTCAGACCCATACGGTTTCTACTCGAGTCTCGCTCTAATCGGATTCTCCCGGAGAACTCTTTCTCTCTCAACCCGAATGACCCTGGCCAGGGATTTGTCTGAGCAAGAACACATGGGATATTCCTCTCATGATACCGAGAGTGGATGATCCTCTATCGACACTCAATAGCCCTCGTAAGGTCGACTACCACTCCCAATGACCAGCTGTACTAGATCTGGGAACAGCCAAACCTATAAGTCTGGTATCAAAGAGTGGAGCACTCATACAGGACATCCTTGGTGTCTCAAGTCTAAGAACCAGATACACCACTAGGACTACGGAATCGTTGTCTGACAATAAGGCATCATCAACCATCCAGCATTCCGTAAGCGGATCAATCATTGAACTCATTCTCCAATGAGCACCTGTACTGTATCCCTAGTGTCCCTACACGAGCAGCTATGAGACCAGCTGCATCCATCATATGGACGGGTATACAGCACACCAGTCTATCCGGTTATCACGATGTCCCTCTCGAGTAACCTATGACCGGGATTATTTAGGATATGTGTTTAAAGGTGAATCGATCTCATTATCGTGATCTCATCACGATCCGATTCCCATTGCACAAATCCAAGGACATCACAATATATATGCATTTATGCAATAGTTATAAAGTGATATACGCCAAAATATAATAAGCAAAAAGATTCTGTATCAAGTCACACGTGCCATCACTCACGTGATTGGCTTGCTGGGCACTTATGACTAGCATAGCCTGCCACCATCGATTCCTATTTTCCACTGCAACCTCAACCCCGGTAATGCCATCGTAGCCGCCCTCCAACAGCACACGCAGCAAGCTCTTGTGCAGCCGCTTCAGGCAACGCACGCACTGACTCCTCTTCTCAACCTCGGCCACTTCAATGGCACCATCGTGTCCTCAACTGCATGCGATCCCTTGGCGTCACCAGCGCCTCCTTCCGTAGTGCGGTAGAGTCAAAGCAACGCTGCCTTCCTCGGCATCACCAGCGCCTCCTTCCGTTGTGTGGTAGAGATAGAGCAACGCTGCTTTCCATCCACGCCGTCACAACCACCATAGCGGTAAGCCCTTGGCAACGCTGCCCCCAGCTGCACTACCATCGCTGCCTCCCAGCCCTCAGTAGCAGCGATCCCTCCACGCAGTGACCACAGCAAGCATCGCTGCCTCCCATGCAGCGAACACAGCTACATCCCCGTATCCTCGCAGCAACCCTTCATTCCAATAGTGCTACCACCGATTGCATCACAAAAGCAGCACCGAGTAGGGCAGTGATTGATGCCCTTAACCGACATAAAAAATAGGAGTTGAGATTACATATTTGTAGTCATATGTAATGGCTGCCGATAATTCAGTGAATGCACAAATGGAAGCATTGGAAACCAAAATTGAGAATCGGCTAATTGAAACGTTGGAAACCAGAATTGAGAATCGGCTACAAGAAACCCTTCATGATTTCAAAAAGAGCTTGTTGGAGCACTTTAGCAGGTTTCAACAAGATGGGAGCTCAAGTTTTACGTTGCATAGATTAGAAATACAAGAAAAGGGCTCCAAGACTATGACATAAACTACTCACACATGAAGGTGGAATTTTCGAGAAGGGAAGATGGGGATCCAACCCATTGGATCTCTAGGATGAAATTTTTTTTTTGTTTTCACATAACCCCAGAAGAATCCAAGGTAGAAGTGGCCTCAATCCAGCTCGATGGAGATGCAATCCAGTGGTATGATTGGTATGAAACTTTCAACGGAGTTTCTTCGTGGGAGTAGTTCAAAAAAGGGCTTCTTGTTCACTTTGGCCCATCAGAATATGAGAATGTTGATAGCCAGCTTGCCAAAATTCGTCAAACTTCTACATTGTTGGAATATCAGAGTAGGTTTGAAAGATTATTAAATCAAGCTAGAGATTGGTCGGAACGACAACTTCTATGTACATTTATTGAAGGGCTTATTCCAGAGATCTGGTGTGAAGTTAAGGCTCGTCAACCCCGCACTATGATAGTTGCGTTCTCATTCGCACATCTACATGAGAAAAAAATTAGCAAGGAAAGATCAGCAAGAGGTTTGTACTATTATGAAAAGTGGAGTATGGAGTACCAATGTAAACAAGGGCAACTTCTAATGATTGAACCAATTGGAGAGGAACCAAAAGCTAAGAATATGGACTCCAATCATGAAGGTATAAATTCTAATGAAGATGTTGGACCTACCATACATCCATTGCATGCATCAACCGACTTCTCTAACCTGCAAACTATGGAAGTTGACGAAACTCTAGAACATCAGCCTGTTATAGTTTTGATTAAGACTGGTAGCACTAATAATTTTATGGACAGTGAGATTGTTGACCGATTGGCCCTCCACATTGAAGGCTATGACAGATTCGAAGTAAAGATCATTGATGGATGGACTTTAACTTATGATAGCAAATGTTCAAAGATAAAATTGATTATACAGGGCCAGGAGTCTCTTACAACGATTACTACACTGAAAAACCGACTTGTTGCTTATACTATTAAAAAGTGGAGACCATAATTACTTAATCAATGAATTATGATGCGTTGCAGATAGCTTATGATTGAAGTGCTGAAAGAGAGGCTCATCGAGATTGATGCTGCTCAGCCTTGAGGACAAGGTTGATTTGAAGAGGGAGGAATTGTTAGGATTCTTTTTCTGAGCTTTTAAATAATGTGTATTAAGTCTGTTTAGTCCAGTTGTTTATTGAGTTTGTTTGGTTCAATTAGAGTCAGGTAGGATTTATTTAATATTTATTTATTATTAAGAGTCCAAGTCCTAGTGGACCCTAGGTGGAACTCTATAAATAGTGATGTAACTCTTTCTTTTAATCAATCAATGAAATATTATTCCAGTTTGTTATGACAAACCCTAGGAGATCGATCCCCTCGAAGTGATCAAGGAGGCCGATCCCTTCGAAGTAATAATTCCCTTTTCTTCCATTTCTTTTATTTCTTTCACGATAAGACTTTTGGGTCTTATCAGATACCAATTGTTAGGATCAAGAGCGGCAACTAAGAGGGGAGAGGTGAATTAGTGTAGTGAAAAAAGTCATCAATTTTGTAAAATATTCATTCGTTGAAAACCAATCTTGGAAACTGCTTGACTTTAGAGTAAATGAACTAACAATTAACTTAGTAAGTAATGGCAGTAATGAAAAGCAGAATGGCAATGAGCATACTGGAATTTATAGTGGTTTGGTCGTTATGACCTACATCCACTTCTGATTCCCCTTCCATTGAGGTCACCGGCATCCACTAATTGTCTTCCTTCAATGGGCGAAGATAAACCACCCTTTTATAGCTCTCTTTTCCTTTTCACGGGTTTAAGAGACAACTCTTACAAGCCTCATACCTCTCTTGAATGATCACAATACTAGAAAGGGAGGAGGAGGACTCTTTGCACTTTTACAACACTTTCACACCCCAAGACTTTAATATTTTGTTCACACTTTAGTGCCCTTTCATGCAGAAAAGGGTGGGGTATTTATAGGCCCCAATGGCTTCAAAATTACAGCAAAAAAGTATCACATCCTCATATTTCGGGGTACTAGCGGTACCACCGCTTGACAATTAATAACTGCTAACGGTACCACCGCCTAAAGCACTTGGGAGACTAAGTCCCAAATGGTGCCACCGTCGGCTGTTACATCAGGTGCTGAATGTGCTGTTCAACTGCCCAATTCACCCTTATTAAGGGCTCAGTTGGCCCCTAACTGAGTTAGTGGGATTACCTCCCAATCCTAACTTAATTTAAGGTCTAACTACGATAATTAAGACATTTAAACAAGCAATCTCTATCTGGTATATCGATTGTTCTTATAGCGATCTTCCGACGAACTTCTCGGCGAACTTCTGACGAACTTTCGATGAACTGTTAAGATCAAGAGGTCGGCACTAAGAGGGGAGGGGGGGGGGGGGGGGGGAGGGGGGGGTGAATTAGTGCAGCGGTAAAATAACGTCGGTCTAAAAACTTCATTCCGATAAAACCAGTTTTATAAAGATGTTAACTTAAAAGCGTGTTCGTAAAAGAGTAGTGGATGTAAAGAGCGAGTAAGGAGGTTTGCTGTTAAAGTAAATTGTACAAATAAAACGTAAACTAGATTTTAGAGTGGTTTAGTCGTCATGACCTACATCCACTTCACCGATTCCTCTTCCGTCGAGGCCACTGGCATCCACTATTAATCTTCCTTCAATAGGCGAAGACCAACCACCTTTTACACCCTTCTTCTCCTTTTCACGAGTTTAGGTGATAACTCTTACAAGCACTCACTCCTCTCTTACAAAATTCTAAACTTAGAGTTGAGGAGGGAATTTCTAAAGAGATTGCAGTAGCGTTTCTTCACTTTGAAACTCTATGTGCTTGTATCTTTTAACCAGGGATAAGAAAGGTATTTATAGGCTTTAAGTTGATTCAAACTTAGAGCCTAAAAATATCTCATCTCGGGTTTCCTAGGCACGAGCGGTACCACCGCCTACGTTGGGCAGTACCATCGCCAGTGTCAGTCTAACAATGAAACTGCACTGGGCGGTACCATCGCCCTGTCTAGCGGTACCACCGCTTGGCATTGGGCCACTGGACGGTACCTCCACCCAGACTGGCACCCTACCAAGGGTGGTACAACCACCTAGACTAGCGGTACCACTACTTGACACACTTGAAGTCTATGCCACGACGGTGTCACTTCTTAGGACACTGTTTGGGCCTCTCATTGGGCCCAACACAGTCTTTACATGGGCCTAGCTAGCCCCTAATTGGGTTGGCCCAATTCCAAACCCAATTACGTGCTAACTATGATTCCTAAGACATTTGCTAAGCTAAACAAGTCCCTATGTCTTGGTTTCTTCCTACGAGCTTTTGGCGATCTTCCAACGATGTTTCGGCGGACTCCCGGCAAGCTCCTGGACTTCACGACGATCTTCTTGGCGAGTTCCGAGGAGCTTCTCTGGCAAGCTCCGAGACTTCTCGGCTGGTTCTGATAGAACTTCCGACGAATGTCCGGACTTCCGACGAATTCTCGAACTCCCAACGAAATCGTATCCTTAACTCCGGGACTTCATTTTGCTTCATGCCTTGCTATCATAGTTAATCATGCATATGTAAAACACACTTTAATCTAGATAATTAATACTAAGCATTAATCATGTTGTCCAGCATGTCATTGGTCTCTCGACGCTTCGTCTGATTCTTCAGCACATCGTCATCTCTTGCGACCTATTGCCCAATCAGCCAGTTAACTCTGCAACTCCGATATCCTTGGCGCAATATCTATTCTTCTTGGCCCGATGCCTGAATCCATGGCTCGAAGCCTTCTGTCGATACGTCAACCGATCCTTTGGCCCGACGTCCAATCTTCTAACATATTTTCCTCCGGCACAACATGATTCTTCCTACTTTAATTGTCTCATCCTAATCGAAACATCCTGTGTCACTAAAAATGTAGATCAAATCATAAATAATTATCAATTAGTTTCATCATCAAAATATGAGATTCAATAATCTCCCCCTTTTTTATGATGATAACCAATTGATGATAGAGTTAAAACAAACTCTCAGATTTTAAACAAACTCCACCTATCAATATGCCATATTGATAGAACCTTGAATTAAAGCTGAATTCAAGTCATTGCAAATATTCATCGTGAATATTTATAATAATTCATCATACATAACATGATCATACTTCTCCCCCTTTGTCATCAACAAAAAGGAGAAGTCCAACTATTCATGTGTTTGGAATACAAGTTCAATACATTTATTGCATCATAAATCTTTAGTTATATCATCATGCAAGCTAGCAAAAATTTTACAACATGCAAACTAGCAATTTTGAGATGTTCAAGAATGCAACCTTTGCTTTTGGAAATATGCAAGTTTGTAAATTTTGCTAGGTGTGCAAGTTTAGCATATTTTGCTTCTTAAAATAGGCAAGATAGCAATTTTAGTGATGTTCAATATAGCAAGTTCTTTCTTCTCTTTTGAGAAGTTTGATTTTTGCTTTCTTTGCAATGTGCAAGTTAACAATTTTTGCTTTCTTCTTGTATTGTGCAAGCTAGCATCTTTTATCTCTCCCTTTGTCATTATCAAAAAGAAGGGAAGACCCTTTACATCAATTTTCAAATTATAACAAAGGTAAGTATCAATCTTATTTGTGCATCATTATATTTTCAAATTAAAACATGCACAATTTTAAAACTTTACATTTTATTTTTCATGCATGATACCAAAATATAAATCAATCATCATTATGAGTATATCATACATGATACTAAAATATTAATTTTTTAAGCATTTATCAATATTTTGATCATGATACCAAACATTCATAATTTAAAGCATTCATGATATTAATCATATCATTATAATAAAAAGCAAAAGTATTGCATGCATCATACCAAATCATCATATATATTTTCAAAATATATAAACTCATCATTATATGCATGATTCCAAATCATCATTCATATTATTTCAATCATTATTGCAATCATCACTATAACTCATCATGCACAAAATGTAAAATCATCTAACATGATACAAACATTTATTTTCAAAATATTCATCATTATTTTCATGTATGATAATAAAGTATTCATGATACCAAACATTAAATCAACATTTTTAAGTATTTATCACTTTATGATTGTTGGTATCAAACATTCATCATTAAATCAACATTTTGATCATTTATTTTCTCTTTAGCAATTGGCAAAAAGAAACATAAGATAAAGAATGATATAATATCTTGATTAATGCATAAGAAATCTCTAGTTATAAATCTCAAAAAATCAAGATAAAGCTAATTCAAATTCAAATCGTCAAATCAAAATCGTTTTCAAGAGATTCATAAAAAGGACATAAATAGATTCATTAATCTTTTCTTTTTAGAAGAATGGTAAGAAGAAATATAGGAGTTCAAAAACAAGATCTTGATTCATAGAGAAATCTCATGTATCAAATATCGAGATATCAAGATGGTGATTCATATAAAAAATATCACAATTTATGATAAGAAAAAAATCAACATTTATCTTTAAATCATTCAACTTGTCAAATCACCATAGTCACTTTTAAGAGATTCATAAAAATGATACAAATAGATTCATTAATCTCCCTTTTTGAAAAATTGATAAAGTAGGAAAAAATAAATTCTTCAAGGAGAAACTTTTCCTCTTTTTCGTTGTTTCAATTTATTTCATTCAATTCATAGAAGCATGCCTTTTTCATATATGCCAAATGAAAACAAGCATCATCGTTTAAAAATGAAACTTTCAATACACTATAAATCATCAAGCATAATTTCGAAGTGTTAACTTTCAAATCATTACTTCAAATCCTCATGCATAATATAAAATCATCAAGTAAGATACAAAGTCATTTAACATTTTCATTATGTCTTATATCATTATGTCTTTAAAACATCAAGCATTATTGCATTAAATTGATAAGACCCTAAAAGTCTTATCAATTGGTATTAGAGCGACGATAAGACTTTAGGGTCTTATCATTTGGTATCAAAGCAGCGATCCTTGGTGTTCTCGCTTCAATAAAGCTATAAAAAAAAAAAAAAAAAAAAAACGAAAGAAAGAAAGAAAGAAAGAAAGAAAGAAAGAAGAAGAAGCAGGCACGCACCCCTACTTCCCCTGCTCTCCGGCCAACAACTGACTCTGCCCCACTTCCGGCCAAAGTCCACCGCCGCCTCCCACCCGAGCCACCACCGTTGTCAGGAGATGACGCTGCTAGTGTCCCACTCCGTCGTAGCCCTGCTCCTCTTCTCTACCGCCGTTGCAGGGCAACTCCTTCTCCACCGCCGCCACTGCTTCCCAGCCGATTGATCACCACCGCCCGCCTCCCAGCTACAACCCTAGCAGTACCCCCCCTTGGGTCTCAACCGCAGCTGCCGGTTGCTGCAGCGCCTCGTTGCAATGGTTGTAGAAACAGAGTTCCTCTGTTGCCGCAGCCCCTCGTCGATCATAGCCGCGCCTCCACTAGCCACGCTACCTCCAGCACTCCTCTTCCCCTCCAGCGCCACCGCCGCCCAGCCAACCCATCACCATTGCGGGCCACCGTGCGACGACCGCCGCTCGCCTCCCAGCCGCCGCTCCACCTTGCTATGCATCCATTGTAACCGAAACAAAGCACAGGCAACTCACCTTGCTGCCCTTGTTTCCAACCACACCACAGTCGCGGGTCCCCTTGTTGCTGCGAACACTGGTTACCATCACCGTCGCTGCTACTGCCCAGCCAATGCCAACGCTGCTTGCTGCCCAGCCATGATCCTCGTAGCCTCTCCCTTGCTCTGGTAATAGAAACAGGGTAAATCACCAATTGCCTTTGTTCCCGTAGAGCCACCGTCGATTCCTATTCTCCAAGGCAACCTCAACCCCGGCCACTTCAACGTTGCCGCTCCCTTGCTCTGCCTCCACTGCCATAGTCGCCGGATGCCATCATTGCAGTCTCAACCTCACTATTTAGCGATCGCTTCCGTGAGTCACAACAGTTGCAGCCGTCGCCTTCCAGCCCCCGACGCTCTCATCTCACACAGCGACTGAAACATAGGGCAGCAACTCTTCCTCCGTCGCAGCTGTTGAATCTCATATTTTGATGATGAAACCACTTGATATGTGTTTATGTTTTAATCTGCGTTTTGAGTGACGCAGGATGCTTCGATCAGGATGAGACAATTAAAGTAGGAAAAATCATGTTGTGCTGAAGGAACATGTTAGAAGATTGGACGTCGAGCCGATGGATCGGTCGACGTATCGACAGAAGGCTTCAGGCCGTGGACTTGAGCATCAGGCCAAGAAGAGTAGGTATTGTGCCAAGGATATCGGAGTTGCGGAGTCAACTAGCCGATTGGGCAATAGGCCGTAGGAGAGGACGATGCACCAAAGAATCGGACGAAGCGTCGAGGGACCAATGACATGCCGGACAACTTAGTTAATTGCTTAGGATTAATTGTCTCGATCGAAGTTTTGTTTTAAGTGTGCAGGATTAACTACGATGAAAGAAAGACATGCAGTAGGAGTTGCGCCGGAGTCAAGACTATGATCATGTTGGGAGTTCGACGGAAGTTCGGACGATCGTCGGAGGTTCTGCGGGAACAAATCCGAGAAGTCCAAGAGCTTGCCAAAGAAGCTCGTCGGAACTCACCAAGTGGATCGTCGCAAGTCCAGGAGTTTACCGGAAGACTGTAGGAGCATCACCAAGGGTTCATCGGACGATCGACGGAAGCTTGCCGGAAGAAGCGATTGACGCACCGAAGCAAGTTGCAGTAAATGTCTTAAGAAATTCGTAGTTAGCATGATGATTAAGTTAGAAATGGGAGGTGATCCCATTAACTTAATCTCGGGGCAATTGGGCCCTTGAAATATCCAAATTGGGCCGAATGGATCAGCCCATTCGGACCCAGATTACTTGGCGATAGGTGGCACCGCCTGGGTTGACGGTGGCACCGCCCAGGGCTTAGTCTCCGAGCTCTAGCTGGGCAATGCAACCGCCTCTGAAAGAGGTGCAACCGTCCCAGTCAAGCGGTGGCACCGCCTGAGCTCGGTCTCCGAGCTCTGGCAGGAGGTGCAACCGCCCCTAACAAGAGGTGGCACCACCCAGAGGCTCAGTCTCCGAGCTTTGCCAGGCGGTGCAACCGCCCCAGTCAGGCGGTGCAATCGCCAGACTCTGAAATTCCGGGAGATGACAGTTTTGAGCTCCAAATTCAAACTAGTTTGGAGCCTATAAATACCCCTCACATCCCTGGGTAAAAGACACAAACACAGAGAGATTAAAAGAGAGAAAACGCTACTGCAAGCTCTAGAATTTCCCTCCTCTAGCTTAAGTGTTAGAATTCTGTTTAAGAGAGGAGAGTGAGTGCTTGTAAGGGTTGTCTCCTAAACCCAGTAAATGGAGAAGAGAGGTGTAAGAAGGAGGTTGATCTTCGCCTAGTAAAGGAAGATCGTTAGTGGATGTCGGTGGCCTCGACGGAAGAGGAATCGGAGGAGTGGATGTAGGTCACGATTAACCGAACCACTATAAACTCCCGTCTTCTCTAGTTTGCAGTTTGTTTCCTGCTATTACCTTATTGCAAACCCCTTCAATAGCTTACTGCCTTCAATACATTTACGTATGCTTTCAAGCTAAGTTTCTGAAATCGGTTTTACGTCAGAAACAATTTTTATCGTACGAGAGATTTCACGAAGTTTATGTTTTTATCCGCTACACTAATTCGCCCCCCCCCCCCCCTCTTAGTGCTCTTGATCCTAACAATTGGTATCAGAGCCCGGTATTTCTCATTTTGGATTTACACCCGAGAGAAATGGCTTTTCATGGCTTTAAAGAGGGTTTTTCGGTTGTTCGTCCATCGTTATTTAACGGATTGGACTACACTTATTGGAAAACTCGAATGAGAGTTTTCTTGATTTCTATAAATTTTGAATTTATGGATGTTATATGTTGAAGATTTGAAACCATGTTTTGGTATCATGTATATCTAAGAAATGTTGATGTGACAAATTGAATGAGTTGAAAATGAATAATGATTTTTCTCTTGAATATAACTTGTGATATTTTTTTACATAAATCATCATTTTGATTTCTTGACATTCGATACATGAGATTTTATCATAAATCAAAATTTCTCATTAATCGTTCTTTTACGATTTTACTTGATATTCTCTTGAGAGGAGATTTTCTAAATGAATCATGATTTTTCCTTGTGAGTTCTTGGAGTTATTACTTGATTTTCTTTTAAAACAAGATCTCTTCTTTGTACTCCTATGATTTTTCTTGATATTTTATTTAAAGAAGATATTTACTATATTAATCATGTCTTTTGGTATTCAAATGATTTTATCCTTCATGACATGATTTCTTTGTATTTATGGCTTGCATGGCTTGAAATGTTTTGGTATGATGCATGCAATGATGAAATATTCATGAAGTTAAAATTGTGTATGCAATACTTATGATAATGATATACATGATGTATTGCATATGATGTGTATCATAAATGCTTTAAATGATGAATGTTTGGTATCATGATCAACATATTGATAAATGCTTAAAAATTTTAATGTTTGAATATCATGTATGATAGCCCATTAATGATGATTTATTTATTTTTCGGTATCGTGCATGAAAAATAAGGTTTTTGAAATTGTGTATGTTTTAATTTGAATATATAATGATGCACAAATAAGATTGATACTTACCTTTGTCATAATATAAAAATTGATATAAGGGTCTTCCCTTCTTTTTGACAATGACAATGGGGGAGCAAGAATTTCTAGCGTGGACATCATGAAAAGAGGCAAACTAGTTAGCTTGCACAATTCAAGATGTAATAAAAAATTGCACTTCTCAAAAGAGAAGATGCAAATGTAACATTTGTCAAATTGTTTGCTTGCCGCATGTAAAACATTATCTCTTACTAGTTTGACATTTTGCTAGCTTGCACTTTGCGAAGAAAGCAAAAATGGCACTTCTCAAAAGAGAAGAAAGAGCTTGTTATCTTGAACATCACAAGCTTGCCTATCTTAAGAAACAAAAAATGCAAAAGTGCTATATTGCCTATCTCAAGAAGCAAAACTTGCAACTTGCAATAGGAAGCAAGAATCATGAGCTTACACAAGAAAGCTATCTTGCATTTGCTTTCAAAATTTTTACTAGCTTGTATATTGTGAAACTTGCATATCGTAAAAATTGCTAGCTTGTAGTCTAAAGAGAAGCAAAAAGTTGCTATCTCAAAAGAAGCAAATGTGCTATCTTGCCTATCTCAAGAGGCAAAAATGCTAACTTGAACATCTAGCAAAACTCGACAAATTTGCATATTTCAAGAAGCAAGAGTTACTTTCTTGAACATCTCAAAAATGCTAGCTTGTATCTAAAATATTATAAAATTTGCTAGCTTGATGTTATGGAACTTGCTATCTTACTATCTTACATATCTATGATGATAGCAAAATTGCATGATGATACTATGTTTTTCATGCAATGAGTTGAACACATATTACAAACACAAGAATAGTTGTACTTCTCCTTTTTGTTGATGACAAAGGGGGAGAAGTATGTTGATAACATGACATGTTATGCATAAGTCTATGCATAAGTTCATGATGACGAGTTGCAAGTATTTATGATGAATATTGCAATGACTTGAACTAAGTTTAAATTCAATGTTCTATCAATATGGCATATTGATAGAGGGAGTTTTTTAAACTCTTGGAGTTAAGGTTAACTCTGTTCGGATCGAGAGCACTAAGAGGGGGGGGTGAATTAGGGCAGCGGAAATCTTTCAGCGATTTAAAAACGAAAGCTGCGTTCGTCCGATAAAAACGATTTCGATGTAAAAGCCGATTCTAAAATTACTTAAGATTAAGCGCAGTTTACGTCTAAGCACAGTTTACGTCTAAACTGAGTTTGCATCTAAATACAGTTTGCGTCTAAACGTAATTTTGCATCTAAACGCAGTTTTACGTCTAAACGTAGTTTGCGTCTAAAACAGTTTCAAAGGGATCTAAACTTGGAAGCTAGTTCATAAAAAGCGCAGAAGACAGTTTTGCAGAATCAAAACACAAACGTAAGCTGATCGTACGAAAAACACAGATTTACGTCTGAATGCAGATTCGAAAAGATCAGCACTTAGAACTTGTTCTTAAAGGCGCAGAGAGCAGTAGTTATGTAGGAGGTTTGTAGTAATGATAAGGTACTCGAAATAAAAGCAAACAAGAGATTTAGAGTGGTTCGGTCAGTCTTGACCTACTCCACTTTTGGCTTCCTCCTCCGACGAGGTCACCGACGTCAACTAGCTGCCTTCCTTCAATGGGCGAAGGCCAACTGCCCTTTTACAGTTTCACTCCTTTTGATGTGCTCAGGAGACAACCCTTACAGAACCTTTCTCTCCTCACTTTTACAATTCAGAAGCTTAAAGACCAGAAGGAGGAGACTTAAAGGCTTTACAACAATTTTGAGCTCTTAGAATCACAGAAAGAATCAAGATTTCGGTGTAGGTCTGTGTTATTTCTGTGCTGAATGGGTGGGGTATTTATAGGCCCCAACCCAGTTCAAATTTGGAGCTCAAAACGATCAAATCCCGGAATTCCGGGATCAGGCGGTTGCACCTCCTAACTGGAGAGGTTGCAACGCCTAGCAGAGCTCGGAGACTAAGCCCAGGCGGTTGCACCTCTCTGTCAGGGACGGTTGCACCGCTTGAGTCTGGCTCGGAGACTGAGCCCCAGGCGGTGCCACCTCTTGACTGAGGCGGTTGCACCTCTCTGCCAGAGCTCGAAGACCGAGCTCAGGCGGTGCTACCTCTCTGTCAGGGAGGTTGCACCGCCCAGTCTAGCTCGAAGACTGAGCTCAGGTGGTTGCACCTCCTGGCTGGGGCGGTTGCACCTCCCAGTCTCGCTGGGAGACTTAGCCCAGGCGGTGCCACCTCCTGGCCTAGGCAGTTGCACCTCCTAGTGCAATCAGGGTCCGAATGGTTAGCTCCATTCGGCCCAATTTCAATGTTTTCAAGGGCCCAATTGCCCCAAGATTAAGCTAATGGGATCACCTCCCATTTTCCAACTTAATCAATGTGCTAACTATGATTAAATCTAAGACAATTTCTGCAGCTTTGCTCCGATGCGTCAATCGCTTCTTCCGGCGAGTTTCCGGCGAACTTCCGTCGATCATCCGATGAACCCTCGGTGATTCTTCTGCGGACTTCCGGCAAACTCCTGGACTTTGCGACGATCCACTTGGCGAGTTCCGATGAGCTTCGCTTGGCAAGCTTCTGGACTTCTCGGATCTGTTCTCGCAGAACCTCCGACGACCGTCCGAACTTCCGTCGAACTCTCGAACTCCCAACGTGATCATGATCTTAACTCCAGCGCAACTCCTGCTGCTTGTCTAACTTTCATCGTAGTCAATCCGGCACACTTATCTCAACACATAGATTAGACAACAAATGACAATTAACTTCATCATCAAAATCCGAGATTCAACAATCTCCCCCTTTTTGATGATGACAATCAATTGATAATGGAGTTATCCTTAACTCCCCCTATCTATATGCCATAGTTGAGATAAGTCAACCTTGAATTCAAGACCTAAGAATTCAAGTGACGTATTGATAAGTTAGATCAGTTAAACTTATCAATACTCCCATCATGATACCCATCATGATGTATCTCTTCAAGAATGATGTCAAGGCTTGACATACATCATCAAGTTTGTATGATTGTGTTTGTAACTATTCATCATATAATTGAATATTATCATATAAAGCTGCGAATGACTATTACATGATGCACACATTTGAGATTTTCTAGCAAGTTTGCATTTACTTCACAAGATAGGATATCAACTCAAGACATAATGCAAACTATAGCACATGTTCATATATCTCTTGGTGATGCAAGGATGGCATAACCATAACATTGTTAAAGAATACTCAGATATCTTAATGGTACCACAAATCTAGGATTATGGTACCCAAAATCAGAGAAGCTTGAGTTAATTGCTTATGCTGATGCGGACTTCGCTGGCTGTAGATTAGATAGAAAAAGCACATCAGGAACATGTCAATTCTTAGGACATGCCCTTGTTTCCTGGTCATCTAAGAAACAAAACTCGGTTGCACTATCAACAACCGAAGCTGAATATATTGCAGTAAGTGCATGCTGTGCACAAGTTGTTTGGATGAAAAATAACTTAGAAGATTATAAAGTTCATCTTAAAAATATTCCCATTAAATGTGATAACACAAGTGCAATATGCCTAACAAAAAACCCTATACAACACTCAAGAACAAAACATATTGACATCAGACATCACTTTATACGAGATCATGTTACGAATCATGATGTAATCATAGAATTCATTGATACGAAACATCAACTAGCTGATATCTTTACAAAACCTCTAAGTGAAGAACAATTTGATTTCATAAGAAGAGAATTACGAATGTTGATGTGTCCAAATACTTAAACTAGTTAAAATTATTTTTCGGACGTTATTGATTACTATTATATGCCTTGGTATCACTTGATCAAATAACATGTTGGAAATTATGCGACAATTGTTTTTGAAAATCAGTAGCTTACTCATATCCGAATGCATGTAAGAGTTCATCTTATTTTCGGTTTGAATGCTAAAAATAGGATTTTTCTGTACACTCTTATGACAACTTTTTGAAAAATGAGTTTCCTCCTTCAAGCAACGAACTATAACATAACAAGGAGAAGAGATATTCAAAGTATTATATGTGTCATGCCTTCCTTTATGTGCTTGATAACCTGCTGGAATCACATCTACATTGCTTTCTGATAATGCTACCATGCTTTTTGTTGATGACAAAGGGGGAGAAAAATATGAATTGATATGGTTGCTATTACTGATGTTATTATTAGGCCATACCTGCTATCACTGATAATGATATGGTTGCTATTACTGATGTTGATATGGTTGCTATCACTGATGCTATGATTAGGCCATACTTGCATCACCAAGAAATATATGATTGCCATATGCCCTGTATCAAGATATCAAACAAAAATTTGCATCGTACGAACTGATATCTTACCATGTGATGCAATGCTACACTTGCTAAAATATTCGAAATGTGTACATCATGTAATGATATCAAAATCTTGCTTCACAGCTTTACATGTCGATATCTTACAATATGATGAATTGCTACAATAACCATCATTCAAATTTGTTAAATTTGAAAATGTATGTCAAGCCTTGACATCATACATTATGATAGGAATCATGATGGGAATATGTCTCTTGAATTTATAAAGTTTTTAAATTCAAAAAGTATGGCATATAGACAGAGGGAGTTAAGGTTAACTCCATTATCAATTGATTGTCATCATCAAAAAGGGGGAGATTGTTGAATCTCAGATTTTGATGATGAAGTCAATTATCATTTGTTGTCTAATGTATGTGTCGAGATAAGTGTGCAGGATTAACTACCATGAAAGTAAGACATGCAGCAGTAGTTGCGCCGGAGTCATGACAATGATCACGTTGGGAGTTCGAGAGCTCGACGGAAGTTCGGACAGTCGTCGAAGGTTCTGCGGGAACAAATCCGAGAAGTCCAGAAGCTTGCCAAAGGAGCTCGTCGAAACATGCCAAGTGGATCGTTGCAGTCTAGGAGTTTGCCGGAAGTCCACAGGAGCATCACCGAGGGTTCATCGGATGATCGACGGAAGTTCGCCGGAAACTCGCCGGAAGAAGCGAGTGACACACCGAAGCAAGCTGCAGAATATGTCTTAGGAAATAATCGTAGTTAGCACTTTGATTAAGTTAGAAATGGGAGGTGATCCCATTAGTTTAATCCAGGGGCAATTGGGCCCCTGAAAAACTCAAATTGGGTCGAATGGTTCAACCCATTCGGACCTAGGTTGCTGTGGGAGGTGCAACCGCCCAGGCAGGGAGGTAGCACTGCCCAGGCTATGTCTCTTAGCGAGATTGGGCGGTGCAACTGCCCCAGCCAAGAGGTGCAACCACCCAGGGCTCAGTCTCCGAGCGAGACTGGGCGGTGCAACCTCCTCTGTCAGGAGGTAGCATCGCCAGAGCTCAAGTTTCGAGCTCTGCCAAGCGGTGCAACCTCTCCTGTCAGGCAGTGCAACCGCCTGAGCTCGGTCTTCGAGCTCTGGCAGAGAGGTGCAACCGCCATTGACAGAGGTGGCACCGCCCAAAGGCTCAGTCTTCGAGCTCTGCCAGGCGGTGCAACCTCTCCAGTCAGGAGGTGCAACCGCCTGATCCCGGAATTCTGGGATTTGATCATTTTGAGCTCCAAATTTGAACTGAGTTGGGGCCTATAAATACCCCACCCATTCAGCACTGAAAAGATATAGACCTACACCGAATTCTTGATCTTTTCTGTGATTCTAAGAGCTCAAATTTGTGTAAAGTCCAAAAGTTCTCCTCTTTCTGTTCTTCAAGTCTTGAGTTGTAAAGAGAGGAGAGAAAGGTTCTATAAGGGTTGTCTCCTAAGCCCGTCAAAAGGAGTGAAACTGTAAAAGGGCAGTTGGCCTTCGCCTATTGAAGGAAGGCCTCTAGTTGACGTCGGTGACCTCGTCGGTGGAGGAAGCCAAAAGTGGAGTAGGTCAAGACTGACCGAACCACTCTAAATCTCTGGTTTGCTTTTATTTTGAGCACTTTATCATTACTGCAAACCTCCTGCATAGCTACTGCTCTCTGCGCTTTTACGAACAAGTTTCTAAGTTCTGATCTTTTTGAATCTGCATTCAGACGTAAATCGGTGTTTTCGTATGATCTTTACATTGCAGTTTACATTTACGTTTTGATTCTATTTATAACTGCAAACTGTCTTCTGCGCTTTTACAAACGAGTTTCTTTGCAGTTTACGTTTACGTTTTGATTCCATTTATAACTGCAAACAGCCTTCTGCGCTTTTACGAATGAGTGTTTGAGTTCAGATCTTTCCGAATCTGAGCTTAGACGCAAACTGCGCTTAGACGCAATCTGAGCTTAGACGCAAACTGCGCTTAGATGCAAACTACGCTTAGACGCAATCTGCATTTAGACGCAAACTGCATTTAGACGCAAACTGCGTAAACTGTGCTTAGACGCAAACTGCATTTAGACGCAAACTACATAAACTGCGATTAGACGGAAACTGTGTTTAGACATAAACTGCACTTGATCATAAGTAATCTTAGAATCGGCTTTTGCATCAAAATAATTTTTATGGAACGAACGCAGCTTTCGTTTTTAATCGCTGAAAGATTTCCGCTGCACTAATTCACCCCCCCTCTTAGTGCTCTCGATCCTAACAACGTCCACTAGAGGCCTTCCTTCAATAGGCGAAGGCCAACTACCCTTTTACAGCTTTCTCCTTTTGAAGGGCTTAGGAGACAACCCTTACAGATTTCCACTCCTCTCTTGAATGATCAAAACTTAGAAGAAAAGAGGGAGAAGAACTTTTAGCCTTTTACAACACTTTTAAGCTCTCAAATTCTCAGAATAAATGCAAGCTTTCGATTCCATTTCATGCAGGAAAGGGTGGAGCTTATATAGGCCCCAACTGGTTTGAATTTGGAGCTCAAAAGTGTCATCTCTCAGATTTCTGAGGTCCTGGCGGTACCACCGCCAGAACTGGGCAATACTACCGCCTGACACTGCTCGGAGAATAAGCTCTGGTGATACAACCGCCTGACAGGGGTGATACATTGCCTGACTTCGCTTGGAGACCGAGCTTAGGCGGTACCACCGCCTAACTTCGCTCAGAGACTGAGCTTCTAGGTAGTGCCACCGCCGACCAAGAAATCTGGGTATGAATGGGCTGATCCATTTGGCCCAATTGGCCCAAAAATAAGTTAATGGGTACACCTCCCATTCTTAACTTAATCTTCATGCTAACTACGACATTTAAGACATTAATACTACAACTCGTGTTCCGGTGTATCATTCGCTTCTTCCGGCGAACTTCCGGCGAACTTCCGGCGAACATCCGACGAACCCTCGGCGATGCTTCAGTGGACTTTCGGCAAACTCCTGGACTTGCAAAGATCCTCTTGGTGAGTTCCGATGAGCTTCTTTGACAAGCTCCTGGACTTCTCGGATTTGTTCCCGCATAACCTCCGACGACCGTCCGAACTTCCGTCAAACTCTCGAACTCCCAACATTTTCTTGGTCTTGACTCCAGTGCAACACCTGCTGCATGTCTTACTGCCATCGTAGTTAATCTTGCACATGTAAAACAAACTTTGATCTAGACAATTAATTCTAAGCATTAATCAAGTTGTCTGGCATGTCATTGGCCCCTCGACGCTTCGTCCGATTCTTCGGCGCATCGTCCTCTCCTGCGGCCTATTGCCCAATCGGTGAGTTGACTCTGCAACTTCGATATCCTTAGCGCAATACATGTTCTTCTTAGCCCAATACCCGAATCCATGGCCCGAAGCCTTCTGTCGATACGTTGACCAATCCATTGTCCGATGTCCAATCTTCTAACATGTTCCTCCGGCCCAACATGATTTTTCCTGCTTTAATTGTCTCATCCTGATCGAAGCATCCTGCATCACTTAAAACATAGATTAAAACATAAACATAATTATCAATTGATTTCATCATCAAAATACGAAATTCAACAATCTCCCCCTTTTTTATGATGACAACCAATTGATGACGGAGTTAAACTTAACTCTCGGAGTTTAAACAAACTCCCCCTATCAATATGGCATATTGATAGAAACTCTTGGATTCAAAAATCCAAATAACATGTCATGATCAAATCATGCATGGCATCAACATACTTCACCCCCTTTGTCATTAACAAAAAGGAGAAGTTCCAACTCTTATGTGTTTAGAGATATAGATTCAAATTATTGCATGAAAAACATAATATCAAATTTTATCATCATGCAATTTGTAAGCTAGAAAATTTAGCAAGTTCTACAACATACAAGTTAGCCAATTTTACAACATTTTAGAACATGCAAGCTAGCAGTTTTGAGATGTTCAAGAAAGCAAATATTGCTTCTTGAAATATGCAAGTTGCAAGCTAGCAAATTTTTACTTCCTTTGCAATGTTTGAGCTCACAATTTTGCTTCCATTGCAAAGTGCAAGTTTAGCATGTTTAGCATATTGAGATAGGCAAGATAACACATTTTTGCATTATCTTGAAATTTCAAGCTAGCAATTATCGGTGATGTTCAAGATAGCAATTTCTTCTCTTTTGAGAAATGTAATTTTTACTTTCTTCTTGAATTGTGCAAGCAAGCTAGTTTGTCTCTTTTCATGATGCCCACACTAGAAATTCTTCCTCCCCTTTGTCATTGTCAAAAAGAAGGGAAGACCCATCAATTTTCAAATTATGACAAAGGTAAGTAATTGTTATTATTTGTGCATCATTATATTTTCAAATTTGAACATGTACAATTTCAAAACCTTACATTTCATTTTTCATGCATGATACCAAAAAATAAATCATTCATCATTATGAGCATATCATACATGATACTAAAACATTAAGCATTTATCAACATTTTGATCTTGATACACATCATATGCATCACACATATCATAAGTTAAAGTATTGTATGCATAATTCCAAATCATCATGTATATAAAATCATCATTACATGCGTGAATCCAAATCATCTTTTATTTCACATCATGATGGTACCAATTTTGTCAAATTACATCCTACCATGCATGATCGAAACTTCTTATTTGTATATATCAAAACAAATTAATGAATATTCCATGTATTCATTTCATTACATAAGGAATATGAAGAAAAATTATTGGGTGATGAGATAAATATTTCATGAACACAAGGAATTGCAGAAAAATCATATCATGAAAAGATAAAATCATGTGAAAACTAAAAGACATGATTCATTTTGACACATCTCCTCTTGAAAAAAAATAAAAGGAATTCTTAGGAGATCATGATATAGATAAAATTCATTCAATCTTGAACAAGATATTAATTCAAGCATATAAAATTTCTCAATTCATTATGAATAAAAAAAAATTATGGTTCCGAAAAATCATGATTCAGTTAGGAAAATTTTCTCTTTAGTACACGACAAAAGAAATATAGCAATGATACCAATCATGATTCATTTGGATGGTAGATGGCAAAAAGAAACATTGAGGATAAAAGATCTCGATTTTTATAGAGTAAATCTCAAGTTATAAATCTCAAAAAATCAAGATAAAGCTCATTCAAATTCAAATTATCAAATCAAAATCATTTTCAAGAGATTCATAAAAAGATGATAAAATAGATTCTTCAAAGTCAATAAGATAGAGAAAAATAATTTTCAAGAAAAATGCTTTTCTCTATTTAGTTATTTCATAGAAGCATGCCTTTGTCCTTTTTATGCCAAAAAATATATATATCATCAATCGTTTAGGATCGAAAAATAAATTTTGCCATAAAAATTGTTACATCCCTCATTATCGAAATTTTCATATAAGTTTCTAGTTATAATGTAAGTATCTTTTTTAAATTTGATAAAAGAGCCAAAGTATGAATCTGAGAACTTATTCATAAGATTTGGGGGATTTGTTCAAAAAAAAGTTTTGAGGACCTATATTGAAACCCTAAGGACCTAATCATAAATATAATAATACAAGGACTAAACTGCAAAATGCACAAAAATACAAATCCCACCATTTAAGCCTCTCTGCCTTCGTTCTTAAGGAACCAGAGAAGGCAGCTACATGGATGAACAGAGAAAGAAAGAAAGAAGAAGAGGAAAAAAAGGGGGAAGAAGAAGAAGAAAAAATTGGGGCTTTGAGGTTTCTTACTCAAATCTTCTAAATTGGGGTCATAATTCTCAAAAGCAAGTATTCTAACCCCATCCTACAGAAGTATTAGTCTATGTTCCTATATTGATTCTAAAAGATTTATGTTTAGAACTTGATATTTCTCTCTTTGGACATAAAACCAATGATCTGAAATTTTTTCGGTAAACTGACCCCTATACACTGTTTCAGCTATAATTTTTAGCACCAAATGTGGATTTAGGCAAGACCTAGCTCGTTTGAAATTAGACTCTAATATCTTTCTTTTGACACTGATTTTGTAGATTTTGGACACCGAATACTTACCCAAACGTCTATTTCAAATGAGCCTATAGATGCTGCAGAACAGGGATCAAAATTTCTGACCTTTCGATACTAAAATACCTATAAGTCCCTGTTGGAAATTCGGATTTATACCAAACTGATTTTGTTCAAAACTAGACTTGTAGACCTTTCGTTTGAAATATAGATTGAAAAATTTGGAATTCAAATGCCTACCCTATTATCTGTTGAATCCGACCCTATGAATTCTGCAAAACAGTGATTTTGTTTTTGACCTTGTGTTACCAAATCAAAGGTAACTCCTTGTTGGAAACCATGATTCGTACGAAACTTATTTCAATAGAAAATAGATTGATATATCTTTCATAAGTAACTTTCCTAAGGGTATTGGAGAATAATTGATAATCTGAAGTATTTGTTCAATGTGCTTCTTGAATTCTGTCAGAAATCGAGCTTTGGTCGATTTCGTGCATTCTGTTTCATTTGTTTGGAAATAGATTTCATTCAGTCCCCTTCACTCAATTGAGACTTATATTGGTGCTTGAATTCTGGTTTGATCTTGTCTATAAATTATTTACATTCTTGAAACATTTTGTGTAACTTTCAAGCTATATCGCATTGACACATATAGGCACGTGTATATCCCATTGTTCCGCATTTGCTTTCGATATGTGCCTATTCTAGTTTCATTCTTTTGGATATTGAATTCATCTAACCTTCTTATTTGAATTGAGCTATATATGATTGCTTGGAATCCGTTTATACTTTTGCTTTCATTTCATTCCAATCTGAATACATTTGTGAGAGATTGTTGCTTGCATCGTATTGACTCATAAAGGCACATGTACATTTTGTTGTTCTGCGTGTGCTTCCGATATATACTATTTATTGTTCATACTGCCTTTTGTACTCTGGTGTTGTGGGATAATGTGAACCTTTGCCAGAAATGGTAAAGGGAGTTATGCATAGAGCCTGCGATGCTCTGCCGGCCCCCTCTGACTTCACCTAGACGTGGGTGGATGGAGCTCCCAGACGTGGGAGACTTATGTCTGGTGGTCATTCAGAAATGGATGAATCACATTCTGTCTGTGGTCCCACTACACCTTCTGTATGTTTGATATGATATCCAGAGCTTTGGTTATGTGTTTTTGTACATGCTTTGGATAAGAATGATACGAATGCAACGTCAAAGACGACGTTTGAGCTTCTGTTTGGTATTTGTTATTGATATGCTCCGAAATGTTCCATACGCCGTTGATATGCTCTGGAACATTTCATACGCCACTGATAAGCTCCGAAACATTTCATTTGTTATTTATATGCTCCGACATGTTTCATTCATCGTTGATATGCTTCGAAATGTTCCATACGTAGTTGATATGCTCCGGAACATTTCATATGACATTGATAAGCTCTGAAATGTTTCATTCATTGTTGATATGCTTCGAAATGTTCCATATGTCGTTAATATGCTCTGGAATATTTCATACGCCATTGATAAGCTCCGAAATCTTTCATTCATTGTTGATATGCTTCGAAATGTTCCATACGCCGTTGATATGCTCCGGAACATTTCATACGACATTGATAAGCTCCGAAATATTTCATTCATTGTTGATATGCTTCAAAATGTTCCATATGCCGTTGATATGCTCCGGAACATTTCATACGCCATTGATAAGCTCCGAAATATTTCATTCATTGTTGATATGCTTCGAAATGTTCCATACGCCGTTGATATGCTCCGGAACATTTCATACGTCATTGATAAGCTCCGAAATGTTTCATTTGTTATTGATATGCTCCGAAACGTTTCATTCGTTGTTGATATGCTCCAATTACTCTATGCCCCATCTGTTATGAACCAAATATGTATGATTGAAATGATAATTATGATTCTGCACCTAATGATATTACGTCTATGAATTCGTATATTCTGCCTTGCAGTTTGAAACTTTATCTCTTTGGAAATTGTCCTCTTTTGACATGGATATGTTAGTCACTTGCTGAGCTTTATATGCTCACCCCGTTGTTGTATAAATTTTTCAGGATAGCTTGTCGCTTGCTTAAATATTAAGATTGGGCTAAGGCAGTGGAAAGCTAAAAGATTTTGGGCAGATCTTTATTAGTATATATGTTTTTGTTGTATAAGCACACGCTGCATCTAATGAAATATTGACGATGAATCTAAACTTGTGGATTTTGTAAAAGTTTAAAGGACCTCTCATGTTTAAGATTCTGGAATGTTAAGTTTAATTTGTGTAACGATATGAACTTATGGTAAACGTTGGTTTTGTGACTGTATAGACTCCCACACTTGTGAATTTATGTTGTGGTTATTAATTTGATGAGTTGGGTTCAGATTTTATGAATCATCGAGCAATGTGTTGTATGTTTATAAACTGCGCAGGTTATATATATATGAATTTGATAGAATATTTTTCAATGTCCTCAAATGTTAGTTTGGATCCTGGATTTGTTTGTGTTGAAAATTTTAATATCATCGATATTATTTGAGGGGCGTGACAAAAACCATCAAGATCAATAAACCACAAAAATCATCATGTATAACTTTAAAATCTCATGCATAAAATCATCAAATCATGGTATCAAAATTTTAATATTTTCAATACAACTTTATGCATTATTAAGTATAGAATCGTCATGACACTTACACTATTTCATATAAGCATGCCTATTTCATTTATGTCAAATCAAAACATTCATCATTTTTTAAAATCGAAAAAGTCATTTTTATTATCGTGAAAATCGATAATCCATAAATCATAAAAATCATTATGCATCATTTCGAAAGAAAACTCATTAAGCATGATCATTATGTATTACTTCAAATCAAACAAGATTTCATTTATTTTCAAAATATTCATCATGATAGGACATAGAAGGTAAAGAAATCATTAAACATAAAGCATATTCATCAATCATGGTTTCATTGAGCATAAGGTATTTTCAACCAAAATCATTTTGTTATTTGTTGTAGTCATGCATTTTTCTTTTTAGGTGAATCTATCTTTTCATTCTTTATTTTCTATACAAAAGCCATGCATCATCATTAAGCATGATATTAAACTTCTTAATATTTTCATTAAAACATCAAACATGGTTTCAATCAAAATCGAAAATCATCAAGATATACATTTTTTTTTCTTAAGAAAAACATACATATGATCATTAGATTTAAATCTAACATTTTATTTCATTAACATAAAACATGCAATTTTCATTATTATTTTCAAAATTACGAGCATGATCATATTCTTGCATTTTCAATTTTTTAAACATGCAATTTTTAAGAAAAATAATTATTCAAAAAAAGAAAATGCATCATGGAAAACATCAAGTAATTTCAAAATAAATTAAGAGGGTTTCGATTACCTCATCGTCGAATGCCGTTAAGGCGTAGTTTGCCACCTCGCCTTTCTTGATTTTCTCCTCGTCTTCGAGGAGCTTGATTCATCCCAATTTTTATTCTTCTTCTTGCGTTCAAAGCAAGTAGTTTCATTTTTTTTGTTCTTTAATTTTTGTTTCATTAACTTTTTAAATTTCTTAGTGAGTAGTTCTTGTTCACCATCACTTGAGCTTATGCTCGAGTGGTCTTCAAATGTTCTATGTCCCAAATCCTTCATGTTCTTTGGAAGGTGGTTTTGTTCATTATGTTCATCAAGTGCATTATGTACCATTTCATATGTCATCAATGTACTGATAAATTCTTTAAGTGAAAAAATATTTAAATCTTTTATTTCTTGTAAAGCTGTTACTTTTGAATCCCACTTCTTAGAAAGAGAATGCAAAATCTTCATGAGTTCAAAGTTCAAAAAACTTTGACTAAGTGCTTTTAGACTTTTGATGACATCCGTAAAACGGGTGTACATGTCTCCAATAGTCTCTCTTGGTTCCATATAAAACATCTCAAAATCGTGCATCAAAAAATTTACTTTAGAATTTTTTACACTACTTGTGCCTTCGTGTGTGATTTTAAGAGTACGCCAAATATCGAAAGCTGTTTCCACAAAGAAACCCGATTAAATTCGATTTTGTCTAAGGCACAAAATAAGACATTCATAGCATTTGCATTTAGAGAAAAAGTCTTCTTCTCCAAATCATTCCAATGGTTCATTGGAAGAGAAGACATTTCAAATCCATTCCGTTTTCAACTATGTGCCATAAATTCAAACCCAAAAAAAGTAAGAAAACCCTCATTCGAGTTTTCCAATAAGTATAGTTCGTCCCATTGAAGAAGAGAGGACGAATGAGAGAGTAACCCTCTTGAAAGCCAAAATCAGCCATTTCTCTTGGGTGTTAAACCAATTGAGAAATAACAAGGCTCTGATACCAATTGTTGGGATCAAAAGCACTAAGGGGGGCGGTTGAATTAGTGCAGCGGAAAACTTTCGTCGATTAAAACGATGTTCGTACAATGAAATCGTTTTCGATGAAAACTATTTCGAAAAGTTCTTCAACTTAAGATCAAACAAAAGTATAGTTGAAGTAAAGCAACGGAGCCAGTTTGCAATTAAGATAGAGAATAGAATGTAAATGCAAACCAAGATTTACAGTGGTTCGGTCAATCTTGACCTACATCCACTTTTGGCTTCCTCCTCCAATGAGGTCACCGACATCCACTAGAGGCCTTCCTTCAATAGGTGAAAGCTAGCCACTCTTTTACAGCTTTATTCCTTTTGACAGGCTTAGGAGACAACCCTTATAGATTTCCACTCCTCTCTTGAATGATCAAAACTTAGAAGAAAAGAGGGAGAAGAACTTATAGACTTTTACAATACTTTTAAGCTCTCAAATTCTTAGAATAAATGTAAGCTTTCAGTTCCATTTCATGAAGGAAATGGTGGGGTTTATATAGGCCCCAATTGGTTTGAATTTGGAGCTTAAAAGTGTTATCTCTCGGATTTCTGGGGTCTTGGCAATACCACCGCCAGAACTGGGTGGTACTACCGCCTGACACTGCTCGGAGACCGAGCTCAGGTGGTACCATCGCCTGATAGGGGCGGTACCATTGCTTGACTTTGCTCGGAGACCGAGCTTAAGTGGTACCACCGCTTAACAAGGGCAGTACCACTGCCTGACTTCGCTCGGAGACCGAGCTCAGGCAATACCATCACTTGACAATGGTGGTACCACTACTTGACTTCACTCAGAGACTGAGCTTTTGGGCGGTGCCATCGTCGGCTAGGAAATCTGGGTCTGAATGGGCTGATCCATTCGGCCCAATTTGGGTCTGTCAAGGGCCTATTTGGCCCCAGATTAAGTTAATGGGATCACCTCCCATTCCTAACTTAATCTTCATGCTAACTACGTCACCTCCATTTGTATCAGAGATCTGGTATTCTCCTATCACTAATACCTTTTGTTACTATAATTTTTTTTTTAAAATACCAAGAAGAAGTCTTTTTATCTATCCTGTGCTATGAATTCCTTTTGTCACAAAAGTTATCATCTTTGCGGACGAAGGATTGCTATAGAAAATTTCAACCGCATATTGTTGCCTTTAACCAATCTATTTAATATCCTTTTTTAATGAAATTTCTTATATGTTCCATAGATCATCTTGGCTTCCATCTAAGATTGATCTATTGAGGAATTCATCTCTAAAAATATTTTTGTGTTGTTGCAAATTTTCGTTGCAAACCGTTGGAATTTTTCGATGAGAATTCTGCTATGGCAACTTGCACCAATTTCCTTGCTATTATACTGTAGAAATTTTCTTGATTAAATTTGTCATTATTGCTGTTATCTAAACCAAGATTTTGCTGTCAAATTTTCTCCTCAAATCTCTTAGTTTTTTCTAGAAATTTTGTCAAGAAACCGGTATTTCTTTGACGACAATTCTACTCTTACAAGACAACACCTATCTACAGCAACTTCCATCGATTTCTATCAAACCTTTGCTGCCATCTACCATATATCTAAAACTTTTTTTCCCTAACCTTCATCCACTACCATCACAGCCCTAAAACTCTACTAAACTACACCCTCAAACCGCACCCAAAATAGCCACAAAACAAGCCTAAACTACAGCTTACATCCACCAATCCACCAACCCTTTCGACCACCACTTCTCTCAACCGATACAAGCCTTTAACCTGATAACAAAAGAGAGATCTTAACATTACAGATTTGGAGGCATATGCTATGGCATCAGAGGAGGCAATCAATGCTAAATTCGAAGCCTTCGAGACGTGAATGAAGTATAAGATTCGAACTCTCTTTACTGAACTCAGTTTGGGCCGACCACCAAGCCCAAAGAAATCACATCGAGGAGAGAGCTTTGACCAATCATACCAAGACCGAAGATATGACTTCCAAGAGTGGGAAGGCTCTATGACTGATCCCTACTGTCCACGCATGAGGTTCCCTAGATGGGAAGAAGGAGACCCGATTGGTTGGATCTCGTGCGCGGAGCGATATTTTTGGTACCACAAAACCGCAGACGCATCTATGGTAGAAATTACAGCTATATATCTTAAAGGGGATGTCATGTAGTAGTTTATTTGATTTGAACACACTCATAGAGTCCTCTCATGGTGACAATTCAAAGAAACTACTGATCCGCTTCGGACCAACCGATTACGAGAACATTAATGGACAACTAGCAAAGATCCAACAAACCTCCACCATTCAGGAGTACCAAACTAGGTTTAGAAGGTTATCTAATCAAACTTGTGATTGGTCTAAAAAATAGCTATTGGGGACCTTTATTGAGGGCTTGAAGCTGGAGATCCGGGGAGAAGTTAAAGCGCGAGAACCATATATGCTTATGGCAACCATCTCTTTCGCACGACTTCAAGAGGAGTGATTGAACCATGAAGCCCGAAGGACTAGGGTCACTTCCTGACCAACAATACCAAAGCCCTCAGCCCCCCCTACTATCAATCGAGCCCCTACACCAAAAAGGTTGACAAGAGAAAAGCTTCAGGAGTGATATGCGAAGGGCTTATGCTGGCATTGCGACCAGCCATGGAGCCACGAGCATCGCTGTAGACTTCTTATGATTAAACTAATAGAAGAAGAGGTCATTGAATATCTAGAAGAGAGCCTTAAATATAAAGAAGAAGAGGCGGAAGAAGAGCCACAACCGACCGACTTTATGGTGCACGCGCTAGCCGGCTACTCAAACCCGCAAACGATGAAAGTAGGAGGCCTTCTCAAACAACAAATGATCACTGTTCTCATCGACATTGGCAGCACTAATAACTTCCTAAATAGTAAGGTTGCTGCTCAGATGACGCTCCACATTGAAGGTTGCAGCAAGTTCGACATAAAGGTCGCCGACGGCAGAATCCTGAAGTGCGACCAAAAATGCCCGCAAGTGAAACTATTACCACATGACCAAGAAATTATCACCAACTTCTTCCTCCTACCAATTGATGACTATGAGACCATACTTGGCAAAGAATAGTTGACTACGCTAGGTGATGTCTCTTGGAACTTTTCCTAATTAAATATGAAATTCTTCTGCAAAGGCAAATAGATCATCCTACGCGGGAAGCGCGGAAGCAACGCAACCACCATTTCGACCCAACGAATGGAGAAAGTTTTACATAAGGTAAATGGTGGCTTTTTGATGCATCTCTAGCAGCAACCAAAGGCGAAGAAAATAAAACTTTAAGATCAAAATCTCGCCCAATTGCTTGTTGAATTTGCTGACATTTTTGTTGAGTCATACGGTCTTCCTCCTACTCGGCAACATGATCATCGAATTCCAATCCTTCCTAGCAAGCCACCAGCGAACACTTAGTCATACCATTATTCTCACCTCCAAAAGGATGAAATTAAAAATATTGTAAAGGAGATGCTTGAAACAGGGGTGATTCAGCCATGTTGCAGCCCCTATTCCTCACCGGTGCTACTTGTACGCAAGAAGGATGGAACTTTGCGGATATGCATTGACTACCGAGCTTTAAATGATATCACCGTCAAGGATAAGTACCCAATATTTATGGTGGATGAACTTCTTGATGAGTTAAAAGGAGCTCGAGTCTTCACGAAGTTGGTCCTCCGATCCGGTTACCACCAAATTTGGGTATATGAAGATGACATTCCAAAAACTGCATTCCGCATGCATAACGGCCATTATGAATTCTTAGTAATACCTTTGGACTTACAAATGCTCCTTCAACCTTCCAAATTTTCATGAATGATATTTTTTTGTGCTTTCTTCGTAAATTTGTGCTGATATTTTTTGATGATATTCTCATTTACAGCCCTTCTCTTGAGACTCACTTTTAGTATTTACGGGTTATTTTGACGATCCTTTGGGAGAATACCCTTTTTGTTAAGCAGCCAATGTGTAGCTTTCTCCAACAAAAAGTAGAGTACCTTGGGTGCATAATATCAGAAGGAGTGACACTAGACCCAACAAAAATTGAACCAATGCAGGGCTGGTCGAAACCTACAAACGTTAAATTACTACGCAGGTTCCTTAGACTAATGGGCTACTACCAAAAATTTATGAAGGACTATGGGAAGATCAGTGCACCCCTCACTTCACTACTGAAAAAATATGTCTTCCAATGATTGGACAAAGCCTCTACTGCCTTCAACAAACTTAAGGCAACCATGACGACGACGCCGGTGCTAGCACTACCATATTTCAACCGACCCTTCATCATTGAGGTTGATGCATATGGAGTCAGAATTAGAGCTATTCTCATGCAAGATGGTCGACCACTTAGATACACCAACAAGGCATTGTCTCCCTCCCATCAAAACATGTCAATATATGATAAGGAGATGCTTGCCATTGTGCATGCAGTAACGAGGTGGAGACCCTACCTTATCGGTTGGCGATTTCAAATTAAAACTGACCATAGAAGCCTCAAATACATTTTTGAATAGAAGATATCATCCCCTGAGCAACAAAAATGAGTAACCAAACTTCTAGGATTTGATTATGAAATTATTTACAAAAGGGGAAAGAAAACGTTGTTGCAAATGCACTCTCACGACTACTTGAGCAAGCTAAATTTTCAGTCATCTCCCTTCCTACCACCAGCTTCCTCGAGAACATTAGGGAAGAATGGAAAAAGGATTCAGAGATCAGCAACATCATAAAAAATTTGGAGGATCGAAGCGTAATAGCCCACTACACTTGGGATTCGAGGGATCTATGCTATAAAGGTCGCATTGTGCTTATACCCGACTCCCCTTGCATCAAAATCATTATGTATAAAATGCACTCCACACCTTCAGTAGGGCACTCTGGATTCTTGAGAACCTACAAACGAATGAAGTAAAATTTCTATTGGAGAGGGATGAAAAAAATTATTTCTGAATATGTGACATAATGTGATGTATGTTAATAGCACAAGGGTGAAATAGTGGCAAGTCCAGGGAAGCTACAACCACTACCCATACCGAACTCAGTGTGGACTGATATCTTCATGGACTTCATCGAAGGGCTGCCACCTTCTAAAGGTAAAAGCACAATTCTCGTGGTGGTTGATCGATTTACGAAATATGCTCATTTTTGTGCTGTGCGAAATCCCTACACTACTACTAGTATTGCCCAGATTTTTATAGAAAATATTATTAAATTACATGGGATGCTAAGGTCCATTGTAAGTGATCATGATAGGATATTCACTAGTAAATTTTCGACCAGGTTATTTCAGTTACAGGGCACCAAACTCAAGATGAGCACAACATATCATCCATAAACTAAAGGCCAAACAAAGGTGGTGAACAGGTGTTTAGAGACATACCTTCGATGTTTCGCTAGTGACCGGCCAAAAGAGTGGGCGAAATGACTTCCCTGAGCCGAATAGTGGTATAATAATATATATCATTCATCCATAAAATGAGCCCCTTATGAAGCACTGTATGGTCGGTCGGCCCTTAATTCCTAAGTATGTAATTGGCTCGACAAGGTAGATCAGGTCGATAAAGAATTGATTGACAGGGACAAACTCCTATAACTACTAAAGGATTATCTCTCTACCGCTCTAAGTCAGAATGAAGCAGTAAGCCGACACACGACGTAGCAAAAGAGAATTTTCAATAGAAGATTGGGTTTATCTTCACTTACAGCCAAACAAGCAACTCTCCATCAACACACGAGCCTCCATGAAGCTATCCCTATGTTTTTATGGGCCCTATCAGGTCATAGAGCATATTGGAGCTGTGGCGTACATACTTAAATTGCTTGAGGATGCCAAAATTCACCCTGTCTTCCACATGTCATGTTTGAAGCTCAAGTTGAGAGAATACAAGTCACACCAGATCCAACTACCCAACACCACTGATGATGGAGATATTCAAGCCCAACCACAAGCCATCCTCGACCACAGAATCGTGATACGCTGCCGACGTCCCTCTACTGAAGTACTAGTGCATTGGAATAATTTACCACTTGAAGATGCCACATAGGAATCACATGAGGAGCTGAAGACTCGATTCCCTAAGTTCATGGAACCATAGCCTTGAGGATAAGACTGATTTAGAGAGGGCGGGCTTGATAGGACCCTAGTAGGGTTGGGTCCTACTCAACCAAGAAACAGCTAATAAAACCCTATGGGATTGTAATAAACCCCACCTAGCCACCTCTATCATATAAAGAAAAGTGGCTAGGGTTTATATTTGGGCCTTTGGGCTTCCTAGCCATCGCCCCCTTTTATTGAGCTACTTGGTTAGGGTTGAGGGTAAACGGGGTAACTCACTTAGGAAGCTGCCCCTAGGGCTAGGGTTTGGAGCCCTATATAGGCATGTAGCCTCCATCTCGTTACAAATAAGATTTATCTATAATTGCAGCCATTTGGCCGACTTCTAGGAGGGTGGAACCCCTCTAGCATTCCAAGGTTTGATCTCTCTCAAAGATCAATTTTCATAGAATTCCTCTAGGGTTCTATCATAGCCGTGAGAGTGCATCTGCAACAACGTTTTCTTTCCCTTTTTTGTAAATAATTTTATAATCAAATCTTAGAAGTTTGGTTACCCATTTTTACTACTCAAGGGATGATATCTTCTGCTCCAGAAAGTACTTGAGGATTTTATGGTCGGTTTTAATTTGAAATCGCCGGACGATCAAGTAGAGTCTCCACCTCGTTACTACAAGCATAATGGTGAGCATCTCCTTATCATATATTAAAAAATATTTTATAGGAGAGAGACAATGCCTTGCTGATGTATGCGAGTGATTGACCATCTTGCATAAGAATGGCTCCAATTCTGACTCCAGATGCGTCAGCCTCAAT
Organism: Musa acuminata AAA Group; assembly: GCF_036884655.1. Classification (NCBI taxonomy): domain Eukaryota; kingdom Viridiplantae; phylum Streptophyta; class Magnoliopsida; order Zingiberales; family Musaceae; genus Musa; species Musa acuminata. The sequence continues at coordinate 29,295,155 of NC_088346.1, forward strand.
GATGAAAGGTCAGTTAAAATCTGGTAGCGCTAGCACCAACATCGTCAGCATGGCTACCTTAAGTTTGTCGAAGGCAGCGGAGGCTTTGTCCGACCATTGGAAGACATCTTTTTTCAGTAGAGAAGTGAGGGGTGCACTGATCTTCCCATAGTCCTTCACAAATTTTCGGTAGTAGCCCATTAGTCTAAGGAACTCTCGTAGTAATTTCAAGTTTGTAGGTTTCGGCCAGCCTTGCATTGCTTCAATTTTTATTGGGACTACCGCCACTCCTTTCCGATATTATGTGCCCAAGGTACTCTACTTTTTACTAGAGAAAGATGTACTTTGGCTGGTTAACAAAGAGGGTATTCTCCCGAAGGATCATCAAAACAATCCGTAAATACTAAAAGTGAGTCTCAAGAGAAGTGTTGTAAATGAGAATATCATTGAAAAATACCAACACAAATTTACGAAGAAAGCTCCGAAAAATATTGTTCATGAGACTTTGGAAGGTTGAAGGAGTATTAGTGAGTCCAAAAGGCATTACTAAGAATTTATAATGGTCGTTATGTGTATAAAATGCAGTTTTTATAATGTCATCTTCACATACCCGAATTTGGTGGTAACCGGATCGGAGGTCCAACTTCATGAAGACTCGAGCTCCTTTTAACTCATCAAGAAGTTCATCCACCATTGGTATTGAGTACTTGTCCTTGATGGTGATACCATTTAAAGCTCGGTAGTCAATGCACATCCGCCAAGTTCCATCCTTCTTGCATACAAATACCACCGGTGAGGAATAGGGGCTACAACTTGGTTGAATCACCCCTGTTTCAAACATCTCCTTTATAATCTTTTCAATTTCATCCTTTTGGAGGTGAGGATAATGGTACGATCGAGTGATCACTGCCTCCAATTTTTTTTTTGTTTATTGTCGGGCCTACTTGTCTGTAATTAAGTTATAATTACATGAGGAGGCACAATGGGAGCGTAGAGGCGATAGCAAGATCCACGAGGCCGAGACGGATGATCATGATGCATGTAGATGTGTCAAAATACTGACTAAATCGACGAGGATGAGATGGATGATCATAAGGCATGGAGATACCCCGATGCACACATAGATTGTGATGTGAGTGATTGGGCCCATTGGCTCAACTGTGATCACATTAGGTTGTGGTCCATGATTATCTAGTGTGATTGCTCATATAATGTGTGATTACTTATACACCTACTATATATATATATATATATATATTAAATATGTATGTGTGTGATATTTCATATTAGGATACCGAATAAAAAATCCCTCTCTATAATATTAAGTCGGTAAACGTGAGGCAATTAGATTGACCTATTTGGCCTTCCATCGTTATATGAAAAAATTGATTCCCGACATAGGTTGAGTTGGTCGAGTCTCTCGAGGCTCACCTATATTGCAATTCGAGATCTTGCTTATGACATAGAGATGTCATCGGTGACCTAAGGACATGGTATACTTGGTTGAGTCCCTCAAGGGCATATCATCGAATTAGACTCATCTTGTAACGATGGTGATGACTTAATTGGACATCATGGATGGTCGAGTCCCTCGAGACCATGATTGTTCGGAGGTCGAATAGGATAGGAATCACAAGGAGTTATGATCTGTAAGAATTGCCTACCTTTTGGGCTTAGCGTGATTAGTCGAGTTCCTCGAGGTTATGTTGAGAAGTCAATTGAATCCCGATCCCCACTAGAGATCTACCGGATATCTCCAATTCGCACACCGAAGGTAGTTCTAGGTTTCACGAGAAAATAGTTAGAGTCGATTAAGATAGAATATCATATCTTAATTGTTTACTTTTTGTAAAGTTCTCACGTTATTCATTTATGCTATATGTTTATTATTAGAAAATGTCACTTTCAAATCCCTTACGTGGCATACTTGATGTTAACCACCTCATTAGTCCAAATTATACGGATTGGCTTTGCAACTTGAGAATCATTCTCAAGGCGGAGAAAATCGCATACATCCATGATACGGTGATACCAACGACCAAGGAAGGGATAAGCGAGGATAATATCGCTCACTACGTGAAGTACATAGATGACTCCACTCTTGCTCGGTATTAAACATTGGGCTCTATGACTCCCGAGTTACAAAGACAACATAACATGAAAAGATGGATGTCAAAACCATCATCTTGCATGTCCATAAACTGTTTGAGAAACAGGGAAGGACTCAATGATATAAGATATCCAAGAGTCTCTTCTATGCTAGGATGATTGAGGGGACACCAGTTCAGAACCATGTCCTGAAGATGATTGAGTAGATAGATAAACTCACAAGTCTGTGACTGATCCTAGAGGATAACCTGTGTGTGGATCTTATGCTTCAATCCCTACCAGATTACTTTTCTCTGTTTATAATGAATTTTAATATAAACAAGCTTGAAGTCACTCTCCTTAAGCTCCTCAACATATTGAAGGAGGCAGAGAGCACTATCAAGAAAGAAAAGTTAGTTCTCTATACTAATGAGACCAGAAAGAAAAGGAAGGCAAAAAAGTCCCTCAAGAAGGGCAAGTGCAAGGGCAAACCGGGTAAAGCAAAGATTGCTATAAAGGACCCAACAAAAGATAAAGGCCAGTGCTTCTACTACGGCAAAGATGGGCATTGAAAGAGGAACTACAAAGAGTACATTATAGAGAAGGTGAAACAGAAGCTTGGAGAAGCTTCAGGTACATACATAATCAGCCTCCATTTGTCATACTCTTATGATAACACATGGGTATTGGATACTGACAATGCTTATCACATATACAATTCGTTGCAAGTTCTAGCAAGATCTAGGAGATTGGCGAGAGACGAGATGGACCTCAAGATGGGCAATGGAGTAAAAGTTATTTTGTTCCTATACCTACCTAGTGGAGCTATTATTGTATTGGATACATGTTATTTTATTCCTTCTATTATCAAAAATATTATTTTCATTTCGTGTTTGACAATTAGTAGATATAAATTAGTTTTCGAGAATAATCATTATTTAATATTATTATATGATAAGATCATCACGAGATGAACATTGCATAATGGTTTGTTTATGCTGGATATTGCTCCACATTTATTGAATGTATGTATGTCTAAGAGGAAACGAGATGAGATGAATAGTGCATACTTGTGACATTGTAGGCTAGGTCATATCAATGAAGGAAGGATTCAAAAGTTGCTAAAAGATAAATATCTAGATCCATTCGACTATGAGTCATATACAACTTGCGAGCCTTACCTTCATAGAAAATTGATAAACTCTTCATTTACTGGAATAGGAGAGAGAAACACTAAGTTGTTGGAACTCATACATAATTATGTATGTGGTCCCATGTCAGCTCATACCATCGGTGGTTACCCCTACATTATTACTTTTATTGATGATTTCTCAAGGTATGGACATGTGTACTTGATGAAGTACAAGTCCGAGGCCTTCAAAAAATTCAAGGAGTATAAGAATGAATTATAGAACCAGACTGAAAAGAGTATCAAGTCTCTTCGATCAAATCAAGGAGGTAAGTACTTGAGTACATAGTTCACCCAGTTCCTCAAGGACAATGAGATTCTGTCTCAATGGACACCTCCTTATACACTTTAGCTCAATGGTGTATCTGAAATGAGGAATCGCATCCTATTAGAAAAGGTGTGATCAATGATGAGTTTTGCCGACCTATCCGTCTCATTCTGGGGATGCGCTATAGAGACCACAACTTACCTTATGAACAGTGTTCAACAAAGTAGGTAGTGTCTACACCATATGAGATATGGAAAGGTAAGAAGTCTGATCTTTAGGTTATTAAGATTTGGGGTTGCCCTACCCATGTTAAAAGACACAACCTCGATTAGTTGGAATCCAAGACAAAGCGGTGTAAGTTCATGGGATACCTCGAGGAAAATTATGAGTATTATTTATATCACCTTGAGAACCAAAAGGTTTTTGTAGCTAAGAGAGCAGTGTTCCTTGAGAATGAACACATTCTTGGTGGAGACAATGGGAGTGTGATAGAGTTGAGCGAGGTTGGAGAACATAGATCAAGCACCACTCCATAGCCCGAGTTTGTTCAGGCACCTAGCACATAAGTTCCAACTTTACATAGGTCTGGTAGAGTATCCCATCATCCTGAGAGATATGTGAGACATATTGGAGGAGAGAATGTTGATGATATTGATTCTCAGGCCTACGAGGAAGTTATTACGAGTATATACTCTAAGATGTAGCAAGAAGCCACGAATTCTGATATGGATTCCATGTACTCCAACAAGGTTTGGAACCTAGTTGATGCACCCGAGGATATTATACCCATTGGTTGCAAGTGAATGTTCAAGAATAAGATCGGGGTAGATGGAAATGTAGAGACCTATAAAGCAAGGCTAGTGGCTAAGGGGTATTATCAAAGGAAAGGTGTTGACTATAACGAAACCTTCTCACTCGTAGCCATGTTGAAATTCATCCGAATTCTATTAGCTATTGTAGCACACTATGATTATGAGATCTGACAGATAGACGTGAAAATCACGTTCCTCAAAAGAAATCTCGAGGAGGAGGTGTATATTATATAGCTGGAGAGATTCATGTTTAAAGAAAGTCTAAATAAGATATGCAGATTGCTTAGGTCCATCTATGGACTAAAGCAAGTTTCCTGAAGTTGGAATATAAGATTTGATGAGGCAATCAGATCTTATAACTTTGTTAAAAATGAAAATGAGCCTTGTGTGTACAAGAAGGTAAGTGGGAGTATTGTCACCTTGTTGGTGCTATATATGAATGACATCCTGATAATTGGAAATGATATAAGAATGATCTCTACAGTAAAGTGTAACATCCCTCATTTTTGAAAATTTATAATGACTTATTTGTAAATATGAGGATTTTTTTTATAATTCTTTAGCACTAAATATTTTTTTATATATATTGAAAGTATTGGGAGGGACCAAAATGTGAATCTCATTAATTGGAGGTGATTTGTGAAAGATTCACACTAAGAAAAAAAATAAAATAAAATGGAGGACATGTGTCATTAGCAAGGATGAGCCACTTACATTTATTCTAAAAATGACACCTAAACCTCCATGCATGCTTGCCACCTCACAATTTTAGCATGAGCCAAACCTAAGTAATTTAAGGTACAATTGAGGAAAATTTTGCAGCCAACGTAACTTGAGAAGAGGAGAAGGAATTGAAGGAGAAGAGAAAGAGAAAGAATTGAAGAAGAAGAAGTTTTATCTTGGCTTAAGGCTTTGCATCAAATCCCCCACATTTGGAAATCAAAACTTTTTAAGGCAAGTGTTCTAACCCATCATAGAGATAAATTTTGATCCTTGTTTTCACCTTGTTTTTGAGAAAATTGGAAGATTGTGGCTACATGTAAGATATCTATGCAGCTTATACATCAAATGTTGAATTTGGAATTTTTTTCAGATTTTAACCTTTCAGTACTCATGTGGCCATAACATTTTGCACCAAATTCAGATTGATGAAAAGCCTATTTTATACGAAAGAAGACTTATAGAGCTTTCATTGATATAAGAATTGAAAGATTTGGAGTAAATTTACCTATCCAAACATATGAATGAAAAGACCTCATGTATTCGGTAAAACAGAGATGATCAATTCTGACCTTCTGTTACTAAATTGCTCATAACTTTGCATTATTTGGAAACTAGATTCATATATCTTTCTTTTGACACCTAATTTGAAAATTTTGAAGTATGTTTGCCTTCCAAAACATTTGTTTAAATTGATTCTATCAATTCTACAAAACAAAGATGATCAATTCTGACCTTCTGTTACTAAATTGCTCATAACTCTCTAGTAATAATTTTGAATTTGAAAAACTTAGTTTTTTGGAAACTAGATTCATATATCTTTCTTTTGACACCTAATTTGGAAATTTTGAAGTATGTTTGCCTTCTGAAACATTTGTTTAAATTGATTCTAGCAATTCTACAAAACAGAGATACAGCTTTCCAATAGATTGATACAACTTTCCAATGACACCTATTTTTAGTGAATTAGAGCATGCTTGGTCACTCAAACAAATCAAGAAATGGACCATTCAAATTCTGCGAGAATTGAAAACTTTGTTGAGTTTTGCCTATTCAAGTGTCATCCTCTTGGAAATTTGATTTCTGCTAAATTCTTCTTCAATTGAGCTTTATATTAGTCCTTTGAAATTCTTGTATTGTTTATCCTAAAATTGTTGTATGTCTGAAATTTATTATGTAATATTTTGTTTGCATTTCCTTGTTTGATAAACGCACATGCATATTTCCATTGTTCCGCATGTGCTTCCGATATGTGCCAATGTTGTTGTTCATACTATCCTTTTGTACTCTAGTGTCTTGTGGAATATTGTGAACCTTTGCCAGAAATGGTAAAGGGAGTTATGCATAGAGTCCGCAATGCTCTGTCGGCCCCCATAGACTTCACTCGGACGTGGGTGGATGGAGCTCCCAAACGTGGGAGACTTATGCTTGGTGGTTATCCAAAAATGGATGAATCACATTATGTATGTGGTCCCACAGCGCCCTCTATGTTTTTGATATGATATCCAAAGCTTTGCATATGAGTTTATATTTATGCTTTGGATAAAAATGGAATGCATGCTACATCAAAAATGACATACAAGCTTGTGTTTATTATTCGGTTCACTTGTTATACTTTGAAGTGTTTCGTATGTCACTGTTATGCTCCCAAACACTCTACACCTTTGATATGCACCTAATTGCTTCATGTGCCATTTGATACATGCCTAAATGCTTCTTTTGCCAATTATTGCTCAAGCAAAGGAACTCAAGTCTCATCAGAAGTGTTCTACGGAAGTTTCAGTTTATTAAAGTGATCGTGGCCCGAGGAGATGTAGCAATGGAATGAGTTCCACCCAAAAATAACATCGCAGATCCACTAATAAAGCTATTGTCTCATATTATCTTTGAGCGTTACAGGGGTTTTATGGGGATCAAACACATAGGTGATTGGCTTTTGGTCAATTGGGAGATTGCTAGTCATAGGTGCCCTATAAGTCAATTACGTGAGTGATGGCACATGTGACATGACACACACCCTTTTTAGTTATTATATTATTTTATATATTATCACTTTAAATTACTTATTGCATGAATATATTATAATTTTCATGGATCTATGCAATGGGGATCGGATCGTGATGAGATCATGATAATGAGATCGATTCACCTTTAAATATAGACCCTAAATAATCCCAATCATAGGTTACTTGAAAGGGGCATCGAGATAACCGAATAGACTTATCGAGATAACCGAATAGACTTATGTATTGTATATCCGTCTATATGATAAAGGTGACTGGTCTCATAGCTACTCACGTGGAGATACTATGGATACATAATAAGACCCGTAGGGTTTTATCATAAAAGAAGAGGGAGAAAAGGGATGATCGCTTCAAGGGGATCTACCTCTTTGATCATTTTAAGGGGATCAGCCTCCTAGGGTTTGTTAAAAGTCTATATAATATTTCTTTAATAAGTTAAAAGGAACAGATACATTCATATTTATAGAGTTCCACCTAGAGTCCACTGGGACTTGGACTCTTAAAAATAAATGAATATTAAATAAACCCCTATCTGACTCTTCTCGAACTAAACAAACTCAAGAAAATATTATTCAAAAGCTCAGAAAATAAAAGGATCCTAACAATTTCTCCCCCTTCCAATCAGCCTTGTCCTCAAGGTTGAGTAGCATCAAACTCGGGGAGTTTCTCTTTCAGCACTTCAGTCACAAGGTATCTACGGCATATCATAACTCGTTGATCAAGTAAGTATGGTCTTCACTTCTTGTAGGTCGGCCTTTTAGTGTAGTAGTCATTATAGTTTACTTATCATATATGCCTTGCAAGCCAATCACGTGAGTGATGACACGTGTGACTTGACATGTAATCTTTTTTATTATTATATTTGGCATTTATCACTTTATATTGCTTGTTGCATATCTACATATATATATTGTGATGTCCTTGGATCTATGGAATAGGAATTGGATCGTGATGAGATCACGATAATAAGACCGATTCGCCTTTAAACACAGATCCTAAATAATCCCGGTTATAAGTTACTCGAGAGGGATATCGAGATAACCGGACATACCAGTATACTATATACCCATCAATATGATGGATTTAGCTAGTCTCATAGCTGCTTATTTGGGGACACTAGGGATACAGTACAGGTGCTCATTGGAGAATGAGTTCACTGATTGATCCGCTTACGAAATGCTAGATGGTTAATGATACATTATACTCAGATAGCGATTCCATAGTCCCAGTGGTGTATCTAGTCCTTAGACTTGAGACACCAAGGATGTCCTGTATAAGTGCTCCATTCATTGATACCAGACTTATAGGTTTGGATTGTTATGATCAAGAGCACTAAGAGGGGGGGGTGAATTAGTGCAGCGGAAAACTTTCGATGATTTAAAACGACGTTCGTACAATGAAATTGTTTCCGACGTAAACTCGTTTTCAGAAACTTAACTTGAAAACGAGTTCATAAAGGAGTGCAGCAAAAGTAATGAGGAAGTAAAGCACATATGGAGATTTGCAGTAAGGTAAGTAGCATGAATAAATGCAAACCAGAGAGCACCGCAATTTTAGAGTGGTTCGGTCAATCTTGACCTACATCCACTTTTGGCTTCCTCCTCCGACGAGGTCACCGACGTCCACTAGAGGCCTTCCTTCAATAGGCGAAGGCCAACCACCCTTTTACAATTTCACTCCTTTTGACGAGCGTAGGAGACAACCCTTACAGAATTTTCACTCCTCTCTTGAATGATCGAAACTTGGAAGAAAAGAGGGAGGAGAACTTTTAGCTTATACAATACTTTTGAGCTCTAAAAATCACAAAGTAAGATTAGATTTTCGGTGCCCTTTCATGCAGGAAAGGGTGGGGTATATATAGGCCACGAACTGGTTTGAATTTGGAGCTCAAAAATATAATCTCTCAGATTTCTGGGGTCCTAGTGATACTACTGTTAGTCATAGGTGCCTAATAAGCCAATCACGTGAGTGATGGCTCGTGTGACTTGATACAGAATCTTTTTGCTTATTATATTTGTTGAATCTCGTATTTTGATGATGAAACCACTTGATATATGTTTATGTTTTAATCTGCATTTTGAGTGACGCAGGATTCTTCGATCAGGATGAGACAATTAAAGCAGGAAAAATCATGTTGTGCCGGAGGAACATGTCAGAAGATTGGATGTCGGGCCGATGGATCGGTCGACATATCGATAGAAGGCTTCAGGCCGTGGACTTGGGCATCGGGCCAAGAAGAGCGGGTATTGCGCCAAGGATATCGGAGTTGCGGAGTCAACTGGCCGATTGAGCAATAGGCCGCAAGAGAGGACGATGCGCCGAAGAATCGGACGAAGCGTCGAGGGACCAATGACATGCCGAACAACTTAGTTAATTGCTTAGGATTAATTGCCTCGATCGAAGTTTTGTTTTAAGTGTGCAGGATTAACTACGATGAAAGAAAGACATGCAGTATGAGTTGCGCCGGAGTCAAGATTATGATCACGTTGGGAGATCGAGAGCTCGACGGAAGTCCGGACGGTCGTCGGAGGTTCTGCGGGAACAAATCCGAGAAGTCCAGGACCTTGCCAAAAGAAGCTTGTCGGAACTCGCCATGATCAAATCGTGAAGTCTAGGAGCGTGCCGAAAGTCCGCAGAATGGTTTCTGAGAGTTTATCGGAAGACCGCCGGAAGTTCGCCGGAAGAAGTGATTGACGCACCGGAAGCAAGCTGTAGTAAATGTCTTAAGAAATTCATAGTTAGCACGATGATTAAGTTAGAAATAGGAGGTGATCCCGTTAACTTAATCTTGGGGCAATTGGGCCCTTAACAGACCCAAATTGGGCAGAATGGATCAGCCCATTCCGACCCAGATTTCTTGGCCAAAGGTGGCACCGCCTGGGTCGGCGGTGGCAGTGCCCAGGGCTCAGTCTCTGAGCTCTGGCTGGGCGGTGCAACCGCCTCTGACAGAGGTGCAACCACTTGAGCTCGGTCTCCGAGCTCTAGTTGGGCGGTGCAACCACCCTAGTCAAGCGGTGGCACCGCTTGAGCTCGGTCTCCGAGCTCTGGCGGGAGGTGCAACCGCCCTTGACAGGAGGTGGCACCGCCTAGAGGCTCAGTCTTCGAGCTCAGCCAGGAGGTGCAACCGCCCCAGTCAGGCGGTGCAACCGCCAGACCCCGGAATTCTGGGAGATGACAGTTTTGAGCTCCAAATTCAAACTGGTTTGGAGCCTATAAATACCCCTCCAATCCCTGGGTAAAACACACAAGCACAAAGAGCAAAAAAGGAAAGAAAAGCTGTAGAAATCAGTTGAGAAATCCCTCCTCTAGCTTAAGTGTTAGAATTCTATTTAAGAGATGAGAGTGAGTGCTTGTAAGGGTTGTCTCCTAAGCCCGTCAAAAGGAGTGAAACTGTAAAAGGGTGGTTGGCCTTCGCCTATTGAAGGAAGGCTTCTAGTGGACGTCGATGACCTCATCGGTGGAGGAAGCCAAAAGTGGATATAGGTCAAGATTGATCGAACCACTCTAAATCTCGATTTGCATTTACGTTGAGAATATTATCTTTACTGTAAACCTCCTCAATAGCTTACTGCCTTCTACGCATTTACGATCGTGTTTCAAGTTCAATATTTTCCGAATCGGCATTTAGATGTAAATCAGTTTTATCGTACCAACATCATATTTCAGTTTACGCTTACATTCTAATTTCCATCACAACTGCAAACTGCCTTCATAGACTTGCTTTAACTGCATCTTGCTTGATTACAAGTTAAAGTGATTTACGAATCGGATTTTCTATCGAAATTGCTCTTATCGTACGAACGTGATTTTAATCGTCAAAAGTTTTCCACCGCACTAATTCACCCCCCCCCCCCCCCCCCCCCTCGTAGTGCTCTTAATCCTAACAATTGGTATCAGAGCCCGGTATTTCTCATTTTGGATTTACACCCGAGAGAAGTGGCTCTTCATGGCTTTAAAGAGGGTTTTTCGGTTGTTCGTCCACCGTTGTTTAACGGATTGGACTACACTTATTAGAAAACTCGAATGAGAGTTTTCTTGATTTCTATGAATTTGGATTTATGGAATATTATTGAAAACGGTTTTCAACTTCCCTCTAAACCGATGAACGAATGGTTGGATTTGGAGAAGAAGTATTTTTCTTTAAACGCAAAGGCTATGAATGCCTTGTTTTGTGCACTTGACAAAAATGAATTTAATTGCATTTCGATGTGTGAAACGGATTTTGATATTTGGCGAACACTTGAAATCACGCACGAGAGAACTAGTAGAGTCAAAGACTCGAAAGTTAACATTTTATTGCATGATTTTGAGCTTTTTCGAATACAACCAAGCGAGACTATAGGCGACATGTACACCCGTTTCACGGATGTCGTCAATAATCTAAGAGTTCTTGGTAAATCTTTTTCGAATTTTGATCTCGTATGCAAGATCTTAAGATCCCTTCCAAAAAGGTGGGATCCTAAAATAACTACAATACAAGAAACAAAAGATTTAAATATTTTTCCACTTGAAGAACTAATTGGTTCATTGATGACATATGAAATGGTGCACAATGCACATGATGAACATGATGAACAAAACAACCTTCTAAAGAACAGGAAGGATTTGGAACCCTGGACAAATGAATACCATTTGAGCGATGACTCAAGTGATGAGGACAATGATGAACTTGAACTGCGAACACTAAATCTTAATAAGTTTATTAAACAAAAATCTAAAATAAACAATGAACTTGAACGGAGGAAGAAGCCAAAGAAGAAGAACACAAAGTGGGATGAATCGAGCTCCTCCGAAGACGAGGAGAAAATCAAGAAAGGCGAGGTGGCAAACTACGCCTTAACCGCTTTCAATGATAAGGTAATCGAAATCCCCCTGATTTATTTTGAAATTACTTGATGCTTTCATGATGTATTTTCTTTTTTAGTCTAGAATTAATTTTCTTGAAAATTACATGTTTAAAAATAAAAATACAAAAATTATGATCATGCTAGTAATTTCGAAAATGATAATATTGCATATTTTATGATAAACAAACAAAATAATTTTTGAAAATATGAAATCATGGTTAAGAAGTAATAATTTGTATCATGTTTGATTAACATTGTTGAATGAAATCATGTTTGATTGAAGTAATGCATAATGATGTAATAAAAATATTAAATATTTTTGATACAATGATTGACAATTTTATGCATGAGATTTTAAGTTATACATGATGATAAGCATGTGTTATTTTCATGTGTGTATTTGAAAAATATATGGCAAAACCATGTCCGAATACATGAAAGTGTTAAATTTCATTTTCGGATTTTCTTGATCATAACAATTAATTTTTTAGAATCTATTGATCTTGATGGTTTTATGACGAAATTCATTTTTCGATCCTAAATGTTGATGCATGTTTTTATTTAACATAAATGAAAAAGCGTGCTAACATGAAATCAAATACTTAAAAAGGGGAAAATATATTATGAAATCATGAATCTACCTATGTTATGAATTTTTTGAACCATAAAAGTGATTTTTATTATTTAAATTTGAAATGAGTTATATCAAAATCATGATATTGATTTCTTGGAATAAAATGAGATTACCTTTGATGATCATTTTTTATTCATGGAATTTTGGATTCATGACTTGGTCTTACATTTGTTTATGAGATGGTTGAAATCATTGTACCTTTGAATTCTTCCCTTCTCCTTTCAATTTTTTGAATTTATGCATGTTATATGTTGAAGATTTGAAACGGTATCATGCATATCTAAGAAATGTTGATGTGACAAATTGAATGAGTTGAAAATGAATGATAATTTTTCTCTTGAATATAACTTGTGATATTTTTTATATAAATCATCATTTTGATTTCTCGACATTCGATACATGAGATTTTATTATAAATCAAAATTTCTCATTAATCGATCTTCTACGATTTTACTTGATATTATCTTGAGAGGAGATTTTCTAAATGAATCATGATTTTTCCTTGTGAGTTCTTGGAGTTATTACTTGATTTTCTTTTAAAACAAGATCTCTTCTTTGTACTCGTATGATTTTTCTTGATATTTTATTTAAAGAAGATATTTACTATATGAATCATGTCTTTTGGTATTCAAATGATTTTATCCTTCATGACATGATTTCTTTGTATTTATGGCTTGCATGGCTTGAAATGTTTTGGTATGATGCATGCAATGATGAAATATTCATGAAGTTAAAATGATGTATGCAATACTTATGATAATGATGTACATGATGTATTTATTGCATATGATGTGTATCATGAATGCTTTAAATGATGAATGTTTGGTATCATGATCAACATGTTAATAAATGCTTAAAAATTTTAATGTTTGAGTATCATGTATGATATGCCCATTAATTTATTTTTCGGTATTGTGCATTAAAAATAAGGTTTTCGAAATTATGTATATTTTAATTTGAATATATAATGATGCACAAATAAGATTGATACTTACCTTTGTCATAATATGAAAATTGATATAAGGGTCTTCCCTTGTTTTTGACAATGACAAAGGGGGAGCAAGAATTTCTAGCGTGGACATCATGAAAAGAGGCAAACTAGCTAGCTTGCACAATTCAAGATGAAAGCAAAAATTGCACTTCTCAAAAGAGAAGATGCAAATGTAACATTTGCCAAATTGTTTGCTTGCCTCATGTAAAACATTATCTCTTGCTAGTTTGGCATTTTGCTAGCTTACACTTTGCAAAGAAAGAAAAAATGACACTTCTCAAAAGAGAAAAAAGAGCTTGTTATCTTGAACATCACAAGCTTGCCTATCTTAAGAAACAAAAATTGCAAAAGTGCTATCTTGCCTATCTCAAGTAGCAAAACTTGCAACTTACACATTGCAATAGGAAGCAAGAATCATGAGCTTACACAAGAAAGCTATCTTGCATTTGCTTTCAAAAATTTTGCTAGCTTGTATATTGTGAAACTTGCATATCGTAAAAATTGCTAGCTTGTAGTCTAAAGAGAAGCAAAATGTTGCTATCTCAAAAGAAGCAAATGTGCTATCTTGCCTATCTCAAGAGGCAAAAATGCTAACTTGCACATCTAGCAAAACTTGATAAATTTGCATATTTCAAGAAGCAAGAGTTGCTTTCTTGAACATCTCAAAACTGCTAGCTTGCATGTTCTAAACTGTTATAATATTGCTAGCTTGCATGATGTAGAACTTGCTATCTTGAACATTACCAAAAGTGCTATCTTGTATGCTGTAAAACTTGCATATCAAAAACTTAATAGCTTGAATGTTCTAAGCATGATGTAATACTTGCTAAATTTTCTAGCTTCAAAACTGCATGATGATAAAACTTGATATTATGTTTTTCATGCAATGAGTTGAACTTATATTATAAACACAAAGAATAGTTGTACTTCTCCTTTTTGTTGATGACAAAGGGGGAGAAGTATGTTGATGACATGACATATTAATGCATAAGTCTATGCATAAGTTCATGATGACGTTGTTGAATCTCGTATTTTGATGATGAAACTACTTGATATATGTTTATGATTTAATCTGTGTTTTGAGTGACGCAGGATGCCTCGATCAGGATGAGACAATTAAAGCAGGAAAATCATATTGTGCCGGAGGAACATGTCAAAAGATTGGACGTCGGGTCGGTGGATCGATCGACGTATCGACAGAAGGCTTCGGGCCGTGGACTCGGGCATCGGGCCAAGAAGAGCGAGTATTGTGCCAAGGATATCAGAGTTGCGGAGCCAACTGGCCGATTGGGCAATAGGCCGTAGGAAAGGACGATGCGCCGAAGAATCGGACGAAGCGTCGAGGGACCAATGACATGCCGGACAACTTGGTTAATTGCTTAGGATTAATTGTCTCGATCGAAGTTTTATTTACATGTGTAGGATTAACTATGATGAAAATAAGATATGCAGTAGGAGTTACACCGGAGTCAAGACAATGATCACGTTGGGAGTTCGAGAGTTCGACGGAAGTTCGAACAGTCGTCGGAGGTTCTGCGGGAACAAATCCGAGAAGTCCATAAGCTTGCCAAAGAAGCTCGTTGGAACTCGCCAAGTGGATCATCGCAAGTCCAGGAGTTTGCCGGATGTCCGCAGGAGCATCATCGAGGGTTCATCGGATGATCGACGGAAGTTCGTCGGAAACTCGCCGAAAGAAGCGATTGACGCACCGGAGCAAGCTGCAGAAATTGTCTTAGGATTTATCGTAGTTAGCACAAAGATTAAGTTGGAAATGGGAGGTGATCTCATTAGCTTAATCTTGGGGCAATTGGGCCCCTGAAAAACCCAAATTGGGTTGAATGGATCTACCCATTCGGACCCTGATTGCTGTGGGAGGTGCAACCGCCCAAGCCAGGAGGTAGCACCACCTGGGCTAAGTCTCCCAGGGAGACTGGGCGGTGCAACCGCCCCAGCCAGGAGGTAGCACCGCCTGGGCTCAGTCTCCAAGCGAGACTGGGCGGTGCAACCTCCCCTTACAAGAGGTAGCACCGCCTGACCTCGGTCTTCGAGCTCTAGCAGGCGGTGCAACCGCCTGAGCTCAGTCTTTGAGCTCTGGTAGAGAGGTGCAACCGCCCTTGACAGAGGTGGCACCGCCTAGAGGCTCAGTCTTCGAGCTCTGTCAGGCGGTGCAACCGCCCCAGTCAGGAGGTGCAACCGCCTGATCCCAGAATTCCGGGAATTGACAGTTTTGAGCTCCAAATTTGAACTGGGTTGGGGCCTAAAAATACCCCACCCATTCAGCACTGAAAGGCAGCAACTTACACCGAAATCTTGATACTTTCTGTGATTCTTAGAGCTCAAAATTGTTGTAAAGGCCAAAAGTTCTTCTCCCTCTGTTCTTTCAAGTTCTGAGTTGTAAAGAGAGGAGAGAAAATTTCTGTAAGGGTTGTCTCCTAAGCCCGTCAAAAGGAGTGAAACTGTAAAAGGGTGGTTGGCCTTCGCCTATTGAAGGAAGGCCTCTAGTTGACGTCGGTGACCTCGTCGGTGGAGGAAGCCAAAAGTGGAGTAGGTCAAGATTGACCGAACCACTCTAAATCTCGGTTTGCAGTTACTTTGAGCATATTATCTTTACTGCAAACCTCCTCTAAAGCATACTGCCTTCTGCACATATACGATCGAGTTTTAAGCGTTGCACTTTCCGAATCAACATTTAGACGTAAATCTGTTTTCTCGTACGATCATCATATTTCAGTTTGCGTTTACGTTTTGATTTCTATCTTAACTGCAAACTGCCTTTATACTCTTGCTTAAACTGCATCTTGCCTAATCAAGTGATTTACGAATCAAAATTTAGACGTAAATCAGTTTCTTCGTACGAACGTCGTATTTCAGTTTGCGCCTATATTCTGGTTTTCATAATAGCTGCAAACTGCCTTCATAGATTGACTTTAACATCATCTTGCTTAGAATCGGCTTTCACACAGAAATCATTTTTATCGTTCGAACGCAGTTTCGTTTTAATCGCATAAAGTTTTCCGCTGCACTAATTCACCCCCCCCCCCCCCCCTCTTAGTGCTCTTGATCCTAACATGTGGTATCAGAGCCCGGTATTTCTCATTTCGGATTTACACCCGAGAGAAATGGCTCTTCAAGAGGGCTTATCGGTTGTTCGTCCACCGTTGTTTAACGGATTGGACTACACTTATTGGAAAACTTGAATGAGAGTTTTCTTGATTTCTATGAATCTGGATTTATGGAATATCATTGAAAACGGTTTTCAACTTCCCTCTAAACCGATGAACAAATGGTCGGATTTGGAGAATTAGTATTTTTCTTTAAATGCAAAGGCTATGAATGCCTTATTTTGCGCTTTGGACAAAAATGAGTTCAATCGGATTTCTACGTGCGAAACGGCTTTTGACATTTGGCGAACACTTGAAATCACACACGAGGGAACTAGTAGAGTCAAAGACTCGAAAGTTAACTTTTTATTGCATGATTTTGAGCTTTTTCGAATGCAACCAAGCGAGACTATAGGCGACATGTACACCCGTTTCACGGATGTCGTCAATAGTTTAAGAACTCTTGGAAAAATTTTTTCGGATTTTGAACTCGTAAACAAGATTTTGCGTTCTCTTTATAAGAAGTGGGATTCAAAAGTAACTGCAATACAAGAAGCTAAAAACCTAAACAACTTACCACTTGAAGAACTAATTGGTTCGTTGATGACATATGAAATGGTGCACAATGCACATGATGAACATGTTGAACACAATCACCTTCCAAAGAACGGGAAGAATTTGGAACTCCGGACAAATGAATGCCACTTGAGCGATGACTCAAGTGATGAGGACAATGATGAACTTGAACTTCGAACACTAAATCTTAATAAGTTTATTAAACAAAAATCTA
Source organism: Musa acuminata AAA Group (assembly GCF_036884655.1). NCBI lineage: Eukaryota > Viridiplantae > Streptophyta > Magnoliopsida > Zingiberales > Musaceae > Musa > Musa acuminata. Next base: position 29,312,598 of record NC_088346.1, read on the forward strand.
AAATAGATAATGAACTTGAACGAAGGAAGAGGCCAAAGAAGAGGAAGGCAACCAAGGATGAATCAAGAACTTCCAAAGGTGAAACGGCGAATTGGGCATTGACGGGCTCCGACTACAAGGTAAGTAACTCAACTCTCTTGAATTATTTCGAAATTACATGATGCTCTTCATAATACATTTTCTTTTTAATATAAAATTAATTTTCTTGAAAATTACATGTTAAAAAAATTGATGAAAATGCAAAATTTATGATCATGCTAGTAGTTTTGAAAATAATCATGAAAAATACATATTTTATGATAAACAAACAAAATGATTTTGATTGAAAATATGAAATAATGCTTGATGATATAATGATGTTTTGATACCATGATTTTATTCTATGCATGAGATTTTAAAAATCGTGTTTATTGGTTTTATAATTATGGATGATGAATCTTGCGATTTTCGATTTTAAAACATGCTACATGTTTGGCATAGATGAAATAAAATCATATGAACTAAAACAACTAAAAAGAGAAAAGTATTTTTCTTGAAAATTTATTTTTCTCTACCGTATTGACTTTTTCACTAAGAGATCAATAAAATTATCTATGTCATTTTGAATTTCTTGAAAGTAATGTTGAGATTTTGATGATGTGTTCTTATTGAAATTTATTGAAATGAATCATGATTTCTTGGAATTATAACTTGAGAATTCTTTTTATAAACCAAAATAACTTACTGTGATTCTTTCTTTTTGCTATTTGAGTTATCTAAAAAAGAATCATAATATGTCTCTTAATATTCATAATTTGTCTACATGATTCGTAAATCTCATTACCAACTCTTCTTGATATTCCTTATGTGATGATATAAATACATGAAATATTCATTAATTTATTTTGGTGTATACAAATGAAAAGTCATGATATGCATGGTAAGATATAATTTGACAAAATTGATACAATCATGATATGAAGCATTTATGATTTGCAATGATGCATGCAATACTTGAGCTTTTTAATTATGATGTGATGTATTGCATATGATGTGAATCATGATTTAAAATGCTATGAGTTGTTGCTAAAATGAAGTATTATAAATGTTGATTTAATGTCATGAATACTCTAAATGATGAATGTTTGGTATCATGATCAAAATGAAGTGATAAATACTTTGAAAATAAATGTTTGTATCATGTTAGATGGTTTGACATATTGTGCATGATAAGCTATAAAGATGATTGAAACAATGATTGAAATAATAGGAATGATGATTTGGAATCATATAATAATGAGTTTATATGTTTTAAAAATATATATGATGATAATGATGCATGCAATGATGAAATATTCATGATAAAATAATTGTTTTGACATTCAAGACTTGAATTTTCATCAACGCTATTTACCTTTATCATAATTTAGAAATTAACGTAAAGGGTCTTCCCTTCTTTTTGACAATGACAAAGGGGGAGCAAAACATGCTTGAAAGCTAATTTGCTAGCTCATATAATTCAAAAAAAAAGGAGAAAAAAAATAATTACACTTCTCAAAAGAAAAGGAATTGCTATATTGAACATCACCAAGGACTGATATCTTGTAGAAGCAAAAAGTTAACTTGCACATGTAGCAAAACTTATATTTCAAGAAGCAAGAGTTGCCTTCTTAAACATCTCAAAATTACTAGCTTGCGTGTCTTAAAATTGTAAACTTGCCATCGTACTACCATGATAACAAGCATGCTTTACCTTCATGATTGTAATTGAATATCTATAGCAAAACCTTGTGCGAATGCAAGAAAGAGTCAAATTTCATTTTCGAAGTCACTTGATCCTAACATATCAAGTTTACTCTCTTCCGAACTTAACAAACATATGTCATATCAAGTTTAGTTCATATCATTGATTTTTGACATATGTAATTAACTAGCAAATACATCTCTCATACACATATCATGTGAAAAATATTTTTTTGAGAAATGGATTTGATGAATATGGATGAAAGTGTTTTTACTTGCAAGGATTTGTTTCACATACATATCTTGGTCCTTGTAAAAATGAAGCATGATTTAATCTCTCATCGATTCTAACTTCACTCGAAGTAAACTCACAAATAGCATGTATCACAAATAGTCTTCCTCCTTCATGCAAAAAGATGATAACAGATAAAAAAGGAAGAAGTTTTCAAAGCTATCTCCATGTCATGTTTTCTTTGAGATGTTTGTATAATTGATATCCTATCACTCACTGTTGGAAAATGACAAGAACCTAGTTATGACATGAATAATTACAAGCACTTATGCTTAAAATTTGCTTATATCGTTCTCCATTTTGTTGATGACAAAGGGGGAGAAATATATGAATTGATGCTATGAACACTGATGCTATGCTTGCATCATCAAGAGATATATTAATTGATATGATTGTCATATTTGCAATGCTTGCATCATTAAGAGATATATGAATTGATGCTATGATTGCCAAACTTGCATTATGCCATGTTTGCATCATGCGTTAAGATATCAAGAACTTGTATCGTAATTTTACGCGTTGATATCTTACCATATGATGAAATGCTACAATTGATAAACACTTGAAATGTTTGCGTTATGATATCAAAAGCTTACATCGTAATTTTACATGTTGATATTTGATAATAGCAAACTTGCATGATGATAAAACTTGATATTATGTTTTTCATGTAATGAGTTGAACCAATATCACAAACACTTGATTGTGGTACTTCTCCTTTTTGTTGATGACAAAGGGGGAGAAGTATGTTGATGACATGACATGTTATGCATAAGTTTATGCACAAGTTCATGATGACGTGTTGCAAGTATTCATGATGAATATTACAATGAATTGAATTCAGTTTGAATTCAAGGTTTTATCAATATGGCATATTGATAGGGGGAGTTTGTTTAAACTCCGGGAGTTAAGATTAACTCCGTCATCAAGTAGTTGTCATCATCAAAAAGGGGGAGATTGTTGAATCTCGTATTTTGATGATGAAACTACTTGATATATGTTTATGATTTAATCTACGTTTTGAGTGACGCGGGATGCCTCGATCAGGATGAGACAATTAAAGCAGGAAAATCATGTTGTGACGGAGGAACATGTCAGAAGATTGGACGTCGGGCCGGTGGATCGGTCGACGTATCAATAGAAAACTTCGGGCCATGGACTCAGGCATCGGGCCAAGAAGAGTGTTAGGATCAAGAGCACTAAGAGGGGGGGGGTGAATTAGTGCAGCGGAAATCTTATAATAATTTAAAAACCAAAAGCTGCGTTCGTTCAAAAACTATTATGATGCAAAAGCAAATTCTCAATTTGTATCTAAGTGCAGTTTGCGTCTAAGCGCAGATTGCATTTAAGCGCAGTTTTGCGTCTAAGCGCAGTTTTGCGTCTAAGCGCAGTTTTGCGTCTAAACTCAGATTTACGTCTAAATGCAGATTTACGTCTAAACGCAGATTTACGTCTAAACGCAGTTTTACGTCTAAACGCAGTTTTACGTCTGAACGCAGTTTTACGTCTAAACACAGATTTACGTCTAAACGCAGTTTTACGTCTAAACGCAGTTTTTACGTCTAAACGCAGATTTACGTCTAAACGCAGTTTTACGTCTAGACGCAGATTTACGTCTAAACTTTGAAACTCGTTTGTATACTCGCAGAAGGCAGTATGCAGTTGAAATCAAGACGTAAACGTGAACTGAAATCTGATGATTGAGCGAGGAAAGCCGATTTACGTCTGAATGCAGTTTTACGTCTAAATGTTGAAACTCGTTCGTAAAATCGTAGAGGACAGATTGCAGTTATTAATAGGATTAAAATGTAAGCGTAAACTGCAAGGAAGCTCGTTCGTAAAAGCGCGGAAAACAGTTCTGCAGAATCAAACGTAAACGTAAACTGTAATGTATGAAAATACGAAGTTACGTCTGAATGCAGATTTGGAAGAACAGCACTTAGAACTTGTTCGTGAAAGCGCAGAGAGCAGTAGTGATGAGGGAGGTTTGCAGTAATGATAAAGTGCTCGAAAATAAATGCAAACCAGAGATTTAGAGTGGTTCGGTCAGCCTTGACCTACTCCACTTTTGGCTTCCTCCACTGATGAGGTTGCCGACGTCAACTAGGTGCCTTCCTTCAATGGGCGAAGGCCAAACTTCCCTCTTACAATTTCTCTCCTTTTGACAGGCTTAGGAGACAACCTTTACAGATGTTTTCTCTCCTCTCTTTTCAACTCAAACTTGAAGAACAGAAGGAGGAGGAAAACTAGCAGTTTTGAGCTCTAAGAACCACTGAAAAGATCAAGATTTCGGGTCAGTTCTTGCTCAATTCAGTGCTGAATGGGTGGGGTATTTATAGGCCCCAACCCAATTCAAAATTCGAGCTCAAAACGATCAAATCCCAGAATTCTGGGATCAGGCGGTTGCACCTCTCGACTGGAGAGGTGGCACCGCCTGGCAGAGCTCGAAGACTGAGCTCTGCCGATTGCTTCTCTCTGCCAGAGCTCGAAGACTGAGCTCGATGGTTGCATCACCTGGCAGAGCTCGAAGACTGAGCTTGGTGATTGCATCACCTGGCAGAGCTCGAAACAGAGCTCGGTGGTTGCATCACCTGGCAGAGCTCCAAGCTGAGCTCAGGCTGATCCACCTCTCTGCCAGAGCTCGAAGACTGAGCTTGGTGAATGCATCACCTGGCAGAGCTCGAGACTGAGCTCAGGCTGATGCACCACTCTGCCAAAGCTCGAAGACTGAGCTTGGTGGTTGCATCGCCTGGCAGAGCTCGGAACTTGAGCTCTGGCGGTGCAACCTCTTGGCTGGAGCGGTTGCACCTCCCAGCCTTGCAACCCTGGCGGTTGCACCTCCTGGCTGGGGCGGTTGCACCTCCCAGCCCCACAGCCCAGGCGGTTGCACCTCCTGGCTGGGGCGGTTGCACCTCCCAGCCCCACAGCCCAGGCGGTTGCACCTCCTGGCTGGGGCGGTTGCACCTCCTGGTGCAATCAGGGTCCGAATGGTTCACTCCATTCGACCCACTTTGAATCTTTTCAGGGGCCCAATTGCCCCAAGATTAAGCTAATGGGATCACCTCCCATTTTCATGCTTAATCATCGTGCTAACTACGATTATCTCTAAGACAACTTCTGCAGCTTGCTCCGATGCGTCAATCGCTTCTTCCGGCGAGTTTCCGGCCAACTTCCGTCGATCAACCGATAACCCTCGGTGATCCTTCTGCGGACATCCGGCATACTCCTGGACTTTGCGACGATCCACTTGGCGAGTTACGACGAGCTTCGCTTGGCAAGCTTCTGGACTTCTCGGATCTGTTCTCTCTGAACCTCCGACGACCGTCCGAACTTCCGTCAAACTCTCGAACTCCCAACGTGATCATGATCTTGACTCCGGCGCAACTCCTGCTGCTTGTCTTACTCTCATCGTAGTTAATCCTGCACAATTAAAACAAAACTTCGATCGAGACAATTAATCCTAAGCAATTAACCAAGTTGTCCGACATGTCATTGGTCCCTCGACGCTTCGTCCAATTCTTCGGCGCATCGTCCTCTCTTGCAGCCTATTGCCCAATCGGCCAGTTGACTCCGCAACTCCGATATCCTTGGCACAATACCCGCTCTTCTTGGCCCGATGCCCGAGTTCACGGCCCGAAGCCTTCTGTCGATACGTCGACCGATCCACCGGCCCGACGTCCAATCTTCTGACATGATCCTTCGGCACAACATGATTTTCCTGCTTTAATTGTCTTATCCTGATCGAAGCATCCTGCATCACTCAAAACGCAGATTAAATCATAAACATATATCAAGTAGTTTCATCATCAAAATACGAGATTCAACAATCTCCCCCTTTTTGATGATGACAACTACTTGATGACGGAGTTAACCTTAACTCCCGGAGTTTAAACAAACTCCCCCTATCAATATGCCATATTGATAGAACCTTGAATTCAAACTGAATTCAAGTCATTGCAATATTCATCATGAATACTTGCAACACGTCAACATGAACTTATGCATAAACTTATGCATCACATGTCATGTCATCAACATACTTCTCCCCCTTTGTCATCAACAAAAAGGAGAAGTACTACAATCAAGTGTGTGTGTGTGATATTGGTTCAACTCATTGCATGAAAAACATAATATCAAGGTTTATCATCATGCAATCTTGGAGCTAGAAGATTTAGCAAGTGTTACATCATGCTTAGAACATTCATGCTATCAAGTTTTAGATATGCAAGTTTTATAGCATATAAGATAGCACTTTTGGTAATGTTCAAGATAGCAAGTTCTACATCATGCAAGCTAGCAAATTAGAGATGTTCAAGAAGGCAACTCTTGCTTCTTGAAAATTTTGCTCACTTTGCTAGATGCGCAAGTTAGCATTTTTGCCTCTTGAGATAGGCAAGATAGCACATTTGCTTCTTTTGAGATAGCAACTTTTTGCTTCTCTTTAGACCAACAAGCTAGCAATTTTTACGATATACAAGTTTCACAATATATAAGCTAGCAAAAAATTTGTACATTTTAAGGCCCGCAAGCTAGCAATTTCGAGATGTTCAAGAAAGCAACTCTTGCTTCTTGATATATGCAAATTTGTCAAGTTTTTTCATCTTCTTGACTTGTACAAGCTAGCTATCTCCCCCTTTGTCATTGTCAACAAGGGAAAAACCCTTTACATCAATTTCTAAATCATGACAAAGGTAAGTAATCAATCTTATTTGTGCATCATTATAGTTTCAATGCACAAATTTATTAACATTACATTTCAAAAAATTTATGCATGATACCGAAAAATCAATCATCATCATGAGCATATCAAACATGATATTCAAGCATTCATGATACATCATTTTGGCAGCATGATCATAGATATTCAAACGATGGTATCTAGAATTCATTACATCCTATTATGCATGATCATTAACTCCTCATTTGTATTTCATGCATTATTTCATTTCATCTCATAAGGAATATCAAGAAGAGTTATTGGATGATGAGATAAATATTTTATGAATACACAGAATATCATAAGTGTTTCATGTATTCATATTATCACATGAAGCATATTATCATTTTTAAGATTCATAACATGAATAACGTTATTACTATTTCATCAAAATTAGTTTCGAGATTCACATAATATCATGAAATCATTAATCTCGATAAAATGGGAAAAACATTTTCTTTTTAAGTGATTCTTTTAACACATCATAAAAAAGAAAAACTCATTCATAATTCAAGTGATTTACAAGATATCATAAATGAATTTATCACTTGTATTTCACCAAAATCGAAAACTCTTAGAGATAGAAAATGATTGAAGCATTTAATCTGATTGAAGAATGATTCATATTTAAAGTGTAGCATTTGTCAGATCTGAAATCATCAAGTATAACTTTAATATTTTCATTGCAACATTAAGCAAGGTTTCATTGAACATAATTTTGAATGATTCTTATAAATGCCTAAAACTTCTTTAGTTTTAATTTATGATTGACTTTATAATAGCATGCTCAAATCTTTATTTTTATGTCAAAACCATACATTATATTTAATAAACAAAGACAATGAAAAATATCAAGCCTTCCAGACAAAAGCCATGTATCGTCATTGAAAAGCAATATGAAAATATACATTCTTGCTTCTCAAGCACATAAGATTAATCTCACTAGGCGTAAAATCATTAGATTTCTATCTTGCATTAACATAAGACATGCAATTTTCATTATCATTTTCAAGATTACAAGCATGATCATATTTTTGCATTTTCATTGTTAAATTATTAAAAATATAATTTTCAAGAAAATTTAAAGAAAAAGAAAAGTGCATCATGAAAAGCATCATGTAATTTCGAAGTAAATTAGGGGGATTTCGATTACCTCATCATTGTAGGCTGTTAAGGCGTAGTTTGCCGCCTTGCTTTTGTTGACTTTCTCTTCTTCGGAGGAGCTCGATTCATCCCAATTTTTGTTCTTCTTCTTGCGTTTAAAGCAAGTAGTTCCATTCTTTTTGCTTTTTAATTTTCGTTTCATTTTAAGTTCACCATCACTTGAGCTTATGCTCGAGTGGTCTTCAAATGTTCTATGTCCCAAATCCTTCCTGTTCTTTGGAAGGTTGGTTTGTTCATCATTGTCCTCATCACTTGAGTCATCGCTCAAGTGGCATTCATTTGTCCAGAGTTCCAAATCCTTCCTGTTCTTTGGAAGGTGGTTCTCAAGTTCTTCACGTGCATTGCACGTCATTTCATATGTGATTAATGAACCAATTAGTTCTTCAAGTGGAAAATGGTTCAAGTTTTTCGATTCTTGAATAGCAGTTACTTTTGAATCCCAAGTTTTAGAAAGTGAGCGCAAAACTTTGTTAACGAGTTCAAAATCCGAAAAGCTTTTACCAAGTGATTTTAAACCATTGACGACATCCGTAAAACGGGTGTACATGTCAACAACGGTTTCGCTTGGTTTCATATGAAAAAGCTCGAAATCAAGCAGTAGAATATTAACTTTCGAGTCTTTGACTCTACTAGTTCCCTCGTGCGTGATTTCAAGAGTGCGCCAAATATCGAAAGCCGTTTCACACGTAGAAATCCGATTGAACTCATTTTTGTCCAATGCGCAAAATAAGGCATTCATAGCCTTTGCGTTTAAGGAAAAATTCTTCTTCTCCAAAACCGACCATTCGTTCATCGGTTTGGAGGGAAGTTGAAAACCGTTTTCAATGATATTCCATAAATCCAGATTTAGAGAAATTAAGAAAACTCTCATTCGAGTTTTCCAATAAGTGTAGTCCAATCCGTTAAAGAACGGTGGACGAAAGACCGAACAGCCCTCTTGAAAAGTCATTTCTCTCGGGTGTAAATCCGAAATGAGAAAAACCCCGCTCTGATACCAATTGTTAGGATCAAGAGCACTAAGAGGGGGGGGGTGAATTAGTGCAGCGGAAATCTTATAATAATTTAAAAACCAAAAGCTGCGTTCGTTCAAAAACTATTATGATGCAAAAGCAAATTCTCAATTTGTATCTAAGTACAGTTTGCGTCTAAGCGCAGATTGCATTTAAGCGCAGTTTTGCGTCTAAGCGCAGTTTTGCGTCTAAGCGCAGTTTTGCGTCTAAACTCAGATTTACGTCTAAATGCAGATTTACGTCTAAACGCAGATTTACGTCTAAACGCAGTTTTACGTCTAAACGCAGTTTTACGTCTGAACGCAGTTTTACGTCTAAACGCAGATTTACGTCTAAACGCAGTTTTACGTCTAAACGCAGTTTTTACGTCTAAACGCAGATTTACGTCTAAACGCAGTTTTACGTCTAGACGCAGATTTACGTCTAAACTTTGAAACTCGTTTGTATACTCGCAGAAGGCAGTATGCAGTTGAAATCAAGACGTAAACGTGAACTGAAATCTGATGATTGAGCGAGGAAAGCCGATTTACGTCTGAATGCAGTTTTACGTCTAAATGTTGAAACTCGTTCGTAAAATCGTAGAGGACAGATTGCAGTTATTAATAGGATTAAAATGTAAGCGTAAACTGCAAGGAAGCTCGTTCGTAAAAGCGCGGAAAACAGTTCTGCAGAATCAAACGTAAACGTAAACTGTAATGTATGAAAATACGAAGTAACGTCTGAATGCAGATTTGGAAGAACAGCACTTAGAACTTGTTCGTGAAAGCGCAGAGAGCAGTAGTGATGAGGGAGGTTTGCAGTAATGATAAAGTGCTCGAAAATAAACGCAAACCAGAGATTTAGAGTGGTTCGGTCAGCCTTGACCTACTCCACTTTTGGCTTCCTCCACTGATGAGGTTGCCGACGTCAACTAGGTGCCTTCCTTCAATGGGCGAAGGCCAAACTTCCCTCTTACAATTTCTCTCCTTTTGACAGGCTTAGGAGACAACCTTTACAGATGTTTTCTCTCCTCTCTTTTCAACTCAAACTTGAAGAACAGAAGGAGGAGGAAAACTAGCAGTTTTGAGCTCTAAGAACCACTGAAAAGATCAAGATTTCGGGTCAGTTCTTGCTCAATTCAGTGCTGAATGGGTGGGGTATTTATAGGCCCCAACCCAATTCAAAATTCGAGCTCAAAACGATCAAATCCCAGAATTCTGGGATCAGGCGGTTGCACCTCTCGACTGGAGAGGTGGCACCGCCTGGCAGAGCTCGAAGACTGAGCTCTGCCGATTGCTTCTCTCTGCCAGAGCTCGAAGACTGAGCTCGATGGTTGCATCACCTGGCAGAGCTCGAAGACTGAGCTTGGTGATTGCATCACCTGGCAGAGCTCGAAACAGAGCTCGGTGGTTGCATCACCTGGCAGAGCTCCAAGCTGAGCTCAGGCTGATCCACCTCTCTGCCAGAGCTCGAAGACTGAGCTTGGTGAATGCATCACCTGGCAGAGCTCGAGACTGAGCTCAGGCTGATGCACCACTCTGCCAAAGCTCGAAGACTGAGCTTGGTGGTTGCATCGCCTGGCAGAGCTCGGAACTTGAGCTCTGGCGGTGCAACCTCTTGGCTGGAGCGGTTGCACCTCCCAGCCTTGCAGCCCAGGCGGTTGCACCTCCTGGCTGGGGCGGTTGCACCTCCCAGCCCCACAGCCCAGGCGGTTGCACCTCCTGGCTGGGGCGGTTGCACCTCCTGGTGCAATCAGGGTCCGAATGGTTCACTCCATTCGACCCACTTTGAATCTTTTCAGGGGCCCAATTGCCCCAAGATTAAGCTAATGGGATCACCTCCCATTTTCATGCTTAATCATCGTGCTAACTACGATTATCTCTAAGACAACTTCTGCAGCTTGCTCCGATACGTCAATCGCTTCTTCCGGCGAGTTTCCGGCCAACTTCCGTCGATCAACCGATAACCCTCGGTGATCCTTCTGCGGACATCCGGCATACTCCTGGACTTTGCGACGATCCACTTGGCGAGTTCCGACGAGCTTCGCTTGGCAAGCTTCTGGACTTCTCGGATCTGTTCTCTCTGAACCTCCGACGACCGTCCGAACTTCCGTCGAACTCTCGAACTCCCAACGTGATCATGATCTTGACTCCGGCGCAACTCCTGCTGCTTGTCTTACTCTCATCGTAGTTAATCCTGCACAATTAAAACAAAACTTCGATCGAGACAATTAATCCTAAGCAATTAACCAAGTTGTCCAACATGTCATTGGTCCCTCGACGCTTCGTCCAATTCTTCGGCGCATCGTCCTCTCTTGCAGCCTATTGCCCAATCGGCCAGTTGACTCCGCAACTCCGATATCCTTGGCACAATACCCGCTCTTCTTGGCCCGATGCCCGAGTTCACGGCCCGAAGCCTTCTGTCGATACGTCGACCGATCCACCGGCCCGACGTCCAATCTTCTGACATGATCCTTCGGCACAACATGATTTTCCTGCTTTAATTGTCTTATCCTGATCGAAGCATCCTGCGTCACTCAAAACGCAGATTAAATCATAAACATATATCAAGTAGTTTCATCATCAAAATACGAGATTCAACAAAGAGCAGGTATTGTGCCAAGGATATCGGAGTTGCGGACCTAACTGGCCGATTGGGCAATAGGCCGCAGGAAAGGACGATGCGCCGAAGAATCGGATGAAGCGTCGATGGACCAATGACATGCCGGACAACTTGGTTAATTGCTTAGGATTAATTGTCTCAATCGAAGTTTTGTTTACATGTGCAGGATTAACTACGATGAAAATAAGACATGCAGTAGGAGTTACGCCGGAGTCAAGACAATGATCACGTTGGGAGTTCGAGAGCTCGACGAAAGTTCGAACAGCCGTCGGAGGTCCTATAATCGTATTCTTCTTTCTTACTTTCTTTGATCGTCTTTAGGGTTGTTCAGGGCTACAAGCTACTACGATAATAATTAAGTGGAGTGCTAGTGTCACGCCCCCCCGAATTATCACATTCAGGAGGTGTGACCCTGTCTAAAATCAATAATATTATAATTCATCATCAATTCAATCCAGGATCCAATCTAACAATTTGAGGATACTAAGAATCATTCAAAATCAATATTCACAATTCATAAACCTATACGATACATAAATCATAATCCACTTCACTCAAAGATTCGAGAAATCTAAAGGCAACTCAGCTAAACATCAACCACAACACAAATCCATAATCGTAGAAGTATATACAATCACAAAAAGATAATTATTTACCATGAGTTCTTATCCTTATACAACTTAAACTTATCATTCCAAACACATGAGCGGTCCTTCAAACTTTTACAACACAAAAGTATCAACAGATCCTTAACATTACATCAGAAGTAAAGTCTACTATACAACAAAAACCTATCATCCAACAAAGATTAGCTCAAAAATCTTCTAGCCTTTCACTGCTTTAACCCAATTCTAGCTTTTTAGTGCGTGACAAGCTGCCCTGAAAAATTTATATAGCAACGGGGTGAGCATAAAGAGCTCAGCAAGCGTCTAACATATCCATGGCGATAGGAGAAGTTCAAGCAGGCTTAGTATCAAGATACAAAAGTAAAAATACAAGTGTTCATTTGAAATCATCTCATTTGATATAAAATCACAAAGGTTTACCTCATTCAAAAACAAGCATTAGACATAACAATAAGAGAAGGGAAATTGGAGCATTTCATTGGCAAAAGAAGCATTTAGGCATGTATCAAATGACACATGAAGCATTTAGGTGCATATCTGCTAGTCATAAGTGCCCAGCAAGCCAATCACGTGAGTGATGGCACGTGTGACTTGATACAGAATCTTTTTGCTTATTATATTTTGGCGTATATCACTTTATAACTATTGCATAAATGCATATATATTGTGATGTCCTTGGATTTGTGCAATGGGAATCGGATCGTGATGAGATCACGATAATGAGATCGATTCACCTTTAAACACATATCCTAAATAATCCCGGTCATAGGTTACTCGAGAGGGACATCGTGATAACCGGCAAGACTGGTGTGCTGTATACCCGTCCATATGATGGATGCAGCTGGTCTCATAGCTGCTCGTGTAGGGACACTAGGGATACAGTACAGGTGCTCATTGGAGAATGAGTTCATTGATTGATCCGCTTACGGAATGCTGGATGGTTGATGATGCCTTATTGTCAGACAACGATTCCGTAGTCCTAGTGGTGTATCTGGTTCTTAGACTTGAGACACCAAGGATGTCCTGTATGAGTGCTCCACTCTTTGATACCAGACTTATAGGTTTGGCTGTTCCCAGATCTAGTACAGCTGGTCATTGGGAGTGGTAGTCGACCTTACGAGGGCTATTGAGTGTCGATAGAGGATCATCCACTCTCGGTATCATGAGAGGAATATCCCATGTGTTCTTGCTCAGACAAATCCCTGGCCAGGGTCATTCGGGTTGAGAGAGAAAGAGTTCTCCGGGAGAATCCGATTAGAGCGAGACTCGAGTAGAAACCGTATGGGTCTGACAGCACCATGCTCGATATACGGTCTCTGGGATATTAGATGGATGAGGGACTATAGGTACATGGTAACTGAGGACAGACAGGTCCAATGGATTGGATTCCCCTGTATCGTCTGGGGACTACGGCGTAGTGGCCTAGTACTTCCGTAGTCGATGAGTCGAGTGAATTATTACAGAGATAATAATTCACTAAGTTAGAAGGAGTTCTGACAGGTATGACTCACGGCCAGCTCGATATTGGGCCTAGAGGGTCACACACATATGGTAGGCATTGCGATGAGTAGAGGTTCGGATATGAGATATCCGACGGAGCCCTTGTCTTATTGGATGCAGATCCAATACCCACTAGGGAAAGGACCCATTAGGGTTTTGACACGGGATCTCTATAAATAGGAGGGATTCACAGCCTCATAGGCTAGAGTCTTTGCTTGCCCTTCCTATTCTCCTCTCCCTCTCCCCTCAGAGTAGCCTGGAGTTTTGAGGAGCGTCGTCGCAACCCTGCTGTGTGGATCACCGCTAGAGAGGAGGACGCTTGACCTCCTTCACCCTCTCCTAAGGATCTGCAAGGAAACAGGGATATACGATCTCCCTAGGTAACACAATCTCTATACGCAGTTTTGTGTTTTTTGCGGATTTTGCGCACCAATCTTCGCACGACGATGAATATCTTTTTGGGAATCGGGGATTTTTGTTTTCTTGTTCTTCCGCTGCGCATATGATGTCGCCCCCTATGATTTCCCAACAGTGGTATCAGAGCCAGGTTGTTCGTGCGAATGATTGGTTTTGAACTGCGTGTATTGTGTTTAGGAAGAATTTTGACGTCAAAATCGTTGACGCAAAAGCGAGGAAGGGCAGCAACAGTTGCTGCCCTCGATCTGCATGCCTGCAGCCACCTGCAGCGGCAGCCGCAGTCGCAGCCAGGCAGCACAGCGCCGGCGCATGCGCAAGCGCTGTGTCTGCAGCAGCCGGCCGGCGGCCTGCTTGCAGCAGGCTTGCTGCCGGCGGGGCTGGCAGCCCGCAGGTAGAGGCGCCTGCGGCCGCTGAGTCCGCGGGTAGAGGCGCCGCGGGGCAGCAGCGCGGGCTGAGGCACCGCAGGGCAGCGGCGCTTGTGGCCGCTGCTCCCACGGGCAAAAACCCCGCAGGGGCGGCCGCCAGCGAGGCAGCACCGCCTGCGGGCGCTGCCTCGCCGGCAGGACTGCCCGCGGAGGCGGCGACGCCCGCGGGGGCCAGCGGGCGTGCCGCCCGCAAGCGAGGGCAGCGCCCCGCCCCTCGCCGCACAGGCCGCCGCCGGCAGGGTGGCGGCGGCGGCAGCAGCGAAAAGGGGAAAGGGCATTAGGGATTTCTGGGAAAAAGACAGTTTTGCCCCTCGGAATTTGAGAAATTCCAGTTTCTGTCTTTTGTCCAAATTACGAAAATACCCTTAGGAATTGAGAAATTCCCTATATATCCCTGATTTCAGAAAATATTAATTAATTAAAAGGTTTAGTTGATTATTATTTTTATTATTATCTAGTAGTCCTACATGATGATGATTATTTATACATGTGATGTATGATGTGTGGACGGATGATCATGGACCGTGTGATGTGTGTACTTGTGATTATTATTATTGAGGTCTGCGAACCTCCATTATATTTCTCGTTTATTGTCGGGCCTGCGTGCCTATGATTAAGTTGTAATCACATGAGGAGGCGCAGCGGGAGCGTGGATGCCATAGCGGGACCCACGAGACGGACGATCGTGATGCATGGAGATGCATCAAGATGTCGACGGAACCGACGAGGACGAGATGGACGATCACAAGGCATGGAGATGCACCGTTGCACACATAGATCTTGATGTGAGTGATTAGGCCTACTGGCTCGGGCCTAATCATATTAGGTTGTGGTCCATGATCATCTGGTGTGATTGCTTATACACATACTAGATATGTATATATATTTGCATGCGATGTAGATATATATTAAATATGTATATGTGTGACATGTCATATTATGAGACCAAATCATAGAAACATCTCTCGATAAAATTAAGTCGGTAAACGTGAGGCAATTAGATTGACCCACGTGGCCTTCCATCGTTATGAGTAGGAACCGAATCCCGGTGTAGGTTGAGTTGGTCGAGTCCCTCGAGACTCACCTATATCGCGATTCGCTATCTTGCTTACGACATAGAGATGTCACCGGTGACCTGAGGGCATGATATGCTTGGTCGAGTCCCTCGAGGGTATATCATCAAATCAGACTCATCTTGTAACGAAGGTGTTGACTTAACCGAGCATCATGGTTGGTCGAGTCCCTCGAGGCCATGGTGATTCGGAGGCCGAACAGGACAGGAATCACAAGGAGTTGTGATCGGCAAGAGTTGTCTACCTTTTAGGCTTAGTGTGATTGGTCGAGTCCCTCGAGGTTACACTAAGACGCTGATTGGATCCTGATCCCCACTAGAAGTCTGCCGGAGACTTCCGTTTCACGTGCTGAGGGTGTCGCGTGACTCGTTAGTAAAATAGTGGGAGCATATTAAGATAGAAGTCCATATCTTGATAGTTTATTTCTTGCAAAATCTGCATGTTATTCATTTTTGCTACATCTTTATTTTCAAAAAATGTCGCTTTCAAATCCCTTACGTGGCATACTTGATGTCAACCGCCTCACTGGTCCAAATTATACGGATTGGCTCCGTAACTTGAGAATTGTTCTCACAGCGGAGAAAATCGTGTACGTCCTTGATACAGTGATGCCTACGCCCGAAGAAGGGGCAAGGGAGGATGAGATCGCTCGCTACGTGAAGTACATTGATGACTCCACTCTTGCTCAGTGCTATATGTTGGGCTCTACGACTCCAGAGTTACAGAGACAACATGAAAAGATGGATGCCAGATCCATTCTCCTACATGTCCGTAAATTGTTTGAGGAACAGGGAAGGACTCAACGATATGAGATATCCAAGAGCCTTTTCCGCGCTAGGATGACTGAGGGGACACCGGTTCAGAACCATGTCCTAAAGATGATTGAGTGGATAGAGAAACTCACAGGTCTAGGAATGGTCCTAGAGGATAACTTGTGTGTGGACATTGTGCTTCAGTCCCTACCAGATTCATTTTCACAGTTCATAATGAACTTTAATATGAACAAGCTTGAGGTGACTCTCCCAGAGCTCCTCAATATGTTGAGGGAGGCAGAGAGTACTATTAAGAAAGAGAAGCCAGTTCTCTACCCTGGTGAGACCAGAAAGAAAAGGAAAGCAGAAAGGTCCCTTAAGAAGGGAAAGGGCAAGGGCAAACAAGGTAAAGCAAAGGTTGCTAAGAAAGACCCAACAAAGGACAAAGGCCAGTGCTTCCATTGTGGTAAAGATGGGCACTGGAAGAGAAACTGCAAAGAGTACCTTGCAGAAAGGGCGAAACAAAAGCTTGATGAAGCTTCAGGTACATTCATGATCAGTCTCCATTTGTCAGACTCTTATGATAACACATGGGTATTAGATACCGGTAGTGCTTATCATATATGTAATTCGTTGCAGGTTCTGGCAAGGCCTAGGAGACTAGAGAGAGGCGAGATGGACCTCAAGATGGGTAATGGAGCAAAAGTTGCTGTATTAGCTGTTGGCGAGGTCGCCCTACATCTGCCTAGTGGAGCTTTTATTGCATTAGATGCATGTTATTTTGTTCCTTCTATTATCAAAAATATTATCTCCATTTCATGTTTAACAGTTAGTGGATATAAATTTGTTTTTGAGAACAATGGTTGTTCGATATTATTAGATGATAAGATCATCACGAAAGGAACATTGCATAATGGTTTATTTATGTTAGACACCACTCCACATATCATGAATATAAATGTGTCCAAAAGGAAACGAGATGAGTTGAACAGTGCATACCTGTGGCATTGTAGGCTAGGTCACATCCATGAAAGAAGGATTCAAAAGTTGCTAAATGATGGATATCTAGATCCATTCGACTATGTGTCATATGCAACTTGTGAGCCTTGCATTCGTGGAAAACTGACCAACTCTCCATTTAGTGGAACTGGAGAGAGAGCCACTGAGTTGTTGGAACTCATACATAGTGATGTATGTGGACCCATGTCAACTCATGCCATTGGAGGTTACTCCTACTTCATTACATTTACTGATGATTTCTCAAGGTATGGATATGTGTACTTAATGAAGTACAAGTCCGAGGCCTTTGAGAAATTCAGAGAGTATAAGAATGAGGTGGAGAACCAGACTGGAAAGAGTATCAAAACTCTTCGATCAGATCGAGGAGGTGAGTACTTAAGTACAGAGTTTACTCACTTCCTCAAGGACCATGGGATATTATCCCAATGGACACCTCCTTATACACCTCAGCTCAATGGTGTCTCTGAAAGGAGAAATCGTACATTATTAGATATGGTACGGTCCATGATGAGTTTCGCTGACCTACCCATCTCATTCTGGGGATATGCCCTAGAAACCGCAGCTTACCTTCTGAACAGAGTTCCAACTAAGTCGGTGGTGTCTACACCATATGAGATATGGAAAGGGAAGAAGCCTGATCTTAAAGTAGTTAAGATTTGGGGCTGCTCTGCCCATGTTAAAAGACACAACCCCGATAAGTTAGAATCAAGGACAGGGCGATGTAAATTTGTGGGATACCCCAAGGAAACTTGTGGGTATTACTTCTATCATCTCGAGGACCAAAAGGTCTTTGTAGCTAAGAGAGCAGTGTTCCTTGAGAAGGAACACATTCTTGACGGAGACAGTGGGAGAATGATAGAATTGAGCGAGGTTGGAGAACCAAGCTCAAGCACCACTCTACAGCCCGAGTCTGTTCAGGTATCTAATACACAAGTTTCAACTTTACGCAGGTCTGATAGAGTATCCCATCCTCCTGAGAGATATGTGGGACATATTAGAGCAGAGGATATAGAGGATATTGATCCTCAGACCTACGAGGAGGCTATTATGAGTATAGACTCCGGGAAGTGGAAAGAAGCCATGAATTCTGAGATGGATTCTATGTACTCCAATAAGGTTTGGAACCTAGTTGATGCACCCGAAGGTATTGTACCCATCGGTTGCAAGTGGATCTTTAAGAAAAAGATCGGAGTAGATGGAAAGGTAGAGACCTATAAAGCAAGGCTAGTGGCTAAGGGGTATCGTCAAAGGCAAGGTGTTGACTACGACGAAACTTTCTCACCCGTAGCAATGCTAAAATCCATCAGAATTCTATTGGCTATTGCAGCACACTATGATTATGAGATCTGGCAGATGGATGTGAAAACCGCATTCCTCAACGGGAACCTGGAGGAGGAGGTGTATATGATGCAACCTGAGGGATTCGTGTCCAAGAACTACCCAGATAAGGTGTGTAGGTTGCTTAGATCCATTTATGGACTAAAGCAAGCTTCCCGAAGTTGGAACATAAGATTTGATGAGGCAATCAGATCTTATGACTTCGTTAAGAACGAAGATGAGCCTTGTGTATACAGAAAGGTAAGTGGGAGCGCTATTAGCTTTTTGGTGTTATATGTGGATGACATCCTCATCATTGGGAATGACATAGGAATGCTATCCACAATAAAGGCTTGGTTATCTAGACACTTCTCCATGAAGGACTTAGGAGAAGCATCTTATATCTTGGGGATTAGAATCTATAGAGATAGATCCAAAAGGATGCTTGGCTTGTCCCAGTCCAGGTACATAGAAACTATTGTCAAAAGGTTTGGCATGGAAAATTCCAAAAGAGGTCTCATACCGATGAGACATGGGATATCGCTTTCTACGAGTATGTCCCCAAAGACTCCAGAAGAAAGGGCGAACATGGATATGATACCTTATGCCTCAGCAATAGGGTCTATCATGTATGCCATGCTATGTACTAGGCCTGATATAGCGCATGCTCTGAGTGTCACGAGCAGGTATCAGGCGGATCCAGGCTTGGAGCACTGGAAAGCAGTAAAGTGTATCCTTAAGTACTTGAGAAGGACTAAGGATCTTTTACTGGTATATGGAGGTAATAACCTTAAGGTTGAAGGCTACACTGACTCAAGTTTTCAGTCTGATGTCGATGATAGCAAGTCGAATTCAGGGTATGTGTACACCTTGAATGGAGGAGCAGTGTGCTGGAAGAGTTCCAAGCAAGATACCACTGCTGACTCGACCACAGAGGCGGAGTACATTGCCGCATTAGATGCAGCAAAGGAGGGAGTTTGGGAGTCGATACGGATAGTGACAAGTCGACTTCCTTATATTGCGACCACTATGGGGTGATTACTCAAATAAGGGAACCCGGGTCTTATCAGAAGTGTTCTGAGGAGGTTCCAGCTTATAAGAGAGATCGTAACCCGAGGAGATGTAGCAGTGGAAAGAGTTCCATCCGAAGATAACTTTGCAGATCCACTGACAAAGCCGTTGTCTCATTTTGTCTTTGAGCGTCACAGGGGTCTGATGGGGATCAGACACATAGGTGATTGGCTTTAGGTCAAGTGGGAGATTGCTAGTCATAAGTGCCCAGCAAGCCAATCACGTGAGTGATGGCACGTGTGACTTGATACAGAATCTTTTTGCTTATTATATTTTGGCGTATATCACTTTATAACTATTGCATAAATGCATATATATTGTGATGTCCTTGGATTTGTGCAATGGGAATCGGATCGTGATGAGATCACGATAATGAGATCGATTCACCTTTAAACACATATCCTAAATAATCCCGGTCATAGGTTACTCGAGAGGGACATCGTGATAACCGGCAAGACTGGTGTGCTGTATACCCGTCCATATGATGGATGCAGCTGGTCTCATAGCTGCTCGTGTAGGGACACTAGGGATACAGTACAGGTGCTCATTGGAGAATGAGTTCATTGATTGATCCGCTTACGGAATGCTGGATGGTTGATGATGCCTTATTGTCAGACAACGATTCCGTAGTCCTAGTGGTGTATCTGGTTCTTAGACTTGAGACACCAAGGATGTCCTGTATGAGTGCTCCACTCTTTGATACCAGACTTATAGGTTTGGCTGTTCCCAGATCTAGTACAGCTGGTCATTGGGAGTGGTAGTCGACCTTACGAGGGCTATTGAGTGTCGATAGAGGATCATCCACTCTCGGTATCATGAGAGGAATATCCCATGTGTTCTTGCTCAGACAAATCCCTGGCCAGGGTCATTCGGGTTGAGAGAGAAAGAGTTCTCCGGGAGAATCCGATTAGAGCGAGACTCGAGTAGAAACCGTATGGGTCTGACAGCACCATGCTCGATATACGGTCTCTGGGATATTAGATGGATGAGGGACTATAGGTACATGGTAACTGAGGACAGACAGGTCCAATGGATTGGATTCCCCTGTATCGTCTGGGGACTACGGCGTAGTGGCCTAGTACTTCCGTAGTCAATGAGTCGAGTGAATTATTACAGAGATAATAATTCACTAAGTTAGAAGGAGTTCTGACAGGTATGACTCACGGCCAGCTCGATATTGGGCCTAGAGGGTCACACACATATGGTAGGCATTGCGATGAGTAGAGGTTCGGATATGAGATATCCGACGGAGCCCTTGTCTTATTGGATGCAGATCCAATACCCACTAGGGAAAGGACCCATTAGGGTTTTGACACGGGATCTCTATAAATAGGAGGGATTCACAGCCTCATAGGCTAGAGTCTTTGCTTGCCCTTCCTATTCTCCTCTCCCTCTCCCCTCAGAGTAGCCTGGAGTTTTGAGGAGCGTCGTCGCAACCCTGCTGTGTGGATCACCGCTAGAGAGGAGGACGCTTGACCTCCTTCACCCTCTCCTAAGGATCTGCAAGGAAACAGGGATATACGATCTCCCTAGGTAACACAATCTCTATACGCAGTTTTGTGTTTTTTGCGGATTTTGCGCACCAATCTTCGCACGACGATGAATATCTTTTTGGGAATCGGGGATTTTTGTTTTCTTGTTCTTCCGCTGCGCATATGATGTCGCCCCCTATGATTTCCCAACAATATCAAAGGCATAAGAGTGTTTGGGGGCATAATAATGACAAACGAAACATTTCAAAGTATAACAAGTGAACCGAATAATAAACACAAGCTTGTATGTCATTTTTGATGTAGTATGCATTCCATTTTTATCCAAAGCATAATATGAACTCATAAACAAAGCTTTGGATATCATATCAATAAACATAGATGGCGCTGTGGGACAACATACATAATGTGATTCATCCATTTCTGGATGACCACCAAGCATAAGTCTCCCACGTCTGGGAGCTCCATCCACCCACGTCTGAGTGAAGTCAATGGGGCCGGCAGAGCAATCGCGGGCTCTAAGCATAACTCCCTTTACCATTTTTGGCAAAGGTTCACAATATCCCACAAGACACCAGAGTACAAAAGGGTAGTATGAACAATAACATTGGCACATATCAAAAGCACATGTGGAACAACAAAATGTACATATGCCTTTCGAGTCAATACGATACAAACATAATCTTTCATAAATGTATTCCGATTTGAAAGAAAACAAAAGCAAGAGCATACAAGGATTTCAAGAAATCACATATAGCTCAATTGAAATAAGAAGGTTAGGTGAATTCAATGTCCAACGAAATGAAACTGGAAGAGGCATATATCGAAAGCAAATGCGGAACAATGGATTGCATGTGCCGAATCATTACGATGCAAACATGATCTTTAGATGATAACTGCAGATGTACAAATAAATAAAGGATAAAAGTATACAGGAATTTAAGGTAATAATGTAAAGCTTAACTGAAGAGTGTTTGCCGAAATCGATTTCCAAAGAGAAGAAACAAGGAAAGCCGAAATCGACCAAAGCTCGATTTTGGCAGAATTCGATAGGGTCATTGTATGAACTATTTTGATAACCAATTATGCTCCAATTTTTACAAAATAGGTTTCATTAGAAAGCTTTATCAATCTAGTTTTAGGCAAATCAAGTTTAACAAGAATTGGAATTTACTACAGGGAGTTACAGATAATTTCGTAGCGAAA